>NW_024464721.1:50187-51005 GCF_000004515.6 Glycine max
TATAACGAGACGCTCGATTTGAAACGGAAGCTCATAGCAATTTCAAACGACAATAACTTTTTACTCGGATGTCTGATTGTGTCCCACAGTATAACGAGACGCTCGAAATTCAAAACAAAAGTTCTGAGCAAAATCATACGAGAATAACTTTTTACTCGGATGTCCGATTGGGTCCCGGAGTATATCTAGACGCTCGAAATACAGAACAGAAGCTCTGACCTAAATCAATCGACCATAACTTTTTACTCGGGTGTCCGATTGGGTCCCGCAGGATATCGGGAAGCTTGGAACTCAGAATAGAAGCTGTGAGCAAAATAAAACTATAATAACTTTTTACTCGGATGTCTGATTGTGTCACGTAATATATCGAGACGCTCGGAATTCAGAATAGAAGCTCTCAGCAAAATCATACGACAATAACTTTTTACTCGGATGTCCGATTGTGTCCCGTAGTATATCGAGATGCTTGAAATTCAGAATAGAAGCTCTGAGCAAAATCGAACGATAATAACTTTTTACTCGGATGTCCGATTATGTCCCGTAGTATATCGAGATGCTTGAAATTCAGAATAGAAGCTTTGAGCAAAATCAAACGATAATAACTTTTTACTCGAATGTCCGATTGTGTCCCGTAGTATATCGAGACGCTCGAAATTCAGAACAGAAGCTCTTAGAAAAATATATCGACAATAACTTTTTACTCGGATGTCCGATTGTGTCCGAAGATATCGAGATACTTGAAATTCAGAATAGAGGCTCTGAGCGAAATCAAACGATAATAACTTTTTACTCGGATGTCCGATTGTGTCCCGTAGTAT
>NW_024464721.1:51105-54503 GCF_000004515.6 Glycine max
GAGCTTTCCACGATTTTCTTTCAAAAAAAACACCTCTAAATGCCTCAATTTCGTGTTCAAAGATCAAACACCCACTTTTTTTTTCAAATTTTTTTTTGCAATTTTTTTTTTGACACAGTGTGAAAGACACAAGAAACAAGAACAAGGACGTGACAAGAACAAGAACGCAAATAACAGAACACGAGACGCAAACAAAAACGAAACAAGATGTAAACAAGAACGCAAATAACAGAACAAGGACAAAAACACGAACCTAGACAAATTACAAAGAAAAAAAAATAGGATAGGATAGGATAGAACCTGTATCAAGAACCGAAGCTCTGATACCAGATGATGTGAATCTTACGGGGCGGATCGCTTGATACAGGCTACGAAGATTTGGATGACGCCACTTCCGGTGAAGGAAGATAAGTCAGGGTAGACGCCACTTCCAATGAAGGAAGATAAGTCTGGGTAGACGCCACTTCCAGTGAAGGAAGATAAGTCTGGGTAGACGCCACTTCCGGTTAAGGAAGATAAGTCTGGGTAGACGCCACAAGGATTACCTTGATAAGTCTGATAATTGGTTCAACAAGGAACCCAGAGAGAAACTCTCACCCAAATTTTATGAAAATGCCAAAAGTTTTTTTATTCAAAACAAAAACCCATACTTATAGTGTAGCTGAACAAAAAGATAAAAATAGACATGGGCCTTTTAAACAGTTTGGGCCAAAATTACAATAAAAATAAATTATAACTAAAAACTTATTTAACTTGGGCCTTCAAATTAGTTTGGGCCTTCAGCAACAATTAATAGTCTTGATAGTGTCTCTGCCTCTGGGCCTTCATCCTTCTCCACTTGGGCCTTCATCCTTCTCCACTCGGGGGCTTTATCCTTCTCCACTTGGGCCTTTGCCCTTCTCCACTTGGGCCTTTAGCCTGTATTTGGCCAATTTCAGGATTCTCATCATTTGTTTTCAATTACGAGCGTCTCGGTATATTACGAAACTCAATCGGATATCAGAGTTAAAAGTTATTGTTGTTTGCATTTGCTACGAGCTTCTGTTTTCAATTACGGGCTTCTCGATATTTTACGTGAATCAATTGGACATCCGAGTTAAAATTTATTGTCGTTTGAATTTGCTAAGAGCCTCTGTTCTGAATTTCGAGCTCCTCGATATACTACAGGACTCAATCGGACATACGAGTAAAAAGTTATTATGGTTTGAATTTCCAACGAGCTTCCGTTTTCAATTACGAGCGTCTCGATATATTATGGGACTCAATCGGACATCTGTGTAAAAATTTATTGTTGTTTGAATTTGCTACGAGCTTCCGTTTTCAATTACGAGCGTCTCGATATACTACGGGACACAATCGGACATCCGAGTTAAAAGTTATTGTCATTTGAATTTGCTCAAGCTTTATTTTTCAATTTCGAGCGTCTCGGTATATTACGAGACTCAATCGGATATCAGAGTTAAAAGTTATTGTGTTTTGCATTTGCTACGAGCTTCTGTTTTCAATTACGGGCTTCTCGATATATTATGGGACTCAATCGAAAAACTGAGTAAAAATTTATTGCCTTTTGAATTTCCAACGAGCTTTCGTTTTCAATTACGCGCGTCTCGATATATTATTGGACTCAATCGGACATCCGAGTTAAAATTTATTGTCTTTTGAATTTGCTACAAACTTCCGTTTTCAATTACAAGCGTCTCGATATATTATGGTACTCAATCGGACATCCGAGTAAAAATTTATTGTCTTTTGAATTTGCTACGAACTTCCGTTTTCAATTACGAGCGTCTCGATATACTACGGGACACAATCGGACATCCGAGTAAAAATTTATTGTCGTTTGCATTTGCTAGGAGCTTCTGTTTTCAATTTCGAGCGTCTCGGTATATTACAAGACTCAATCGGATATCAGAGTTAAAAGTTATTGTGGTTTGCATTTGCTACGAGCTTCTGTTTTCAATTACGGGTGTCTCGATATATTATGGGAATCAATCGAACATCTGAGTAAAAATTTATTGTCTTTTGAATTTCCAACGAGCTTTCATTTTCAATTACGAGCGTCTCGATATATTATGGGACTCAATAGGACATCCGAGTAAAAATTTATTGTCTTTTGAATTTGCTACGAACTTCCGTTTTCAATTACGAGCGTCTCGATATACTACGGGACACAACCGGACATCCGAGTAAAAATTTATTGTCATTTGTATTTGCTCAGAGCTTCTGTTTTCAATTTTGAGAGTCTCGATATATTACGGGACTCAATCGGATATTGGAGTTAATATTTCTTGTGGTTTGCATTTGCTACGAGCTTCTGTTTACAATTTTGAGCATCTCGATACATTACGGAACTCAATCGGACATCCGAGTAAAAATTTATTGTGGTTTGAATTTGCTCAGAGCTTTTGTTTTCAATTTCGAGCGTCTCGATATATTACGGGACTCAATCGGATATCGGAGTTAAAAGTTATTATGGTTTGAATTTCCAACGAGGTTCCGTTTTCAATTATGAGCGTCTCGATATATTATGGGACTCAATCGGACATCCGAGTAAAAATTTATTGTCGTTTGAATTTGCTTAGAGCTTCTGTTTTCAATTTCAAGCGTCTCGATATAATACGGGACTCAATCGGATATCGGAGTAAAAACTTATTGTGGTTTGCATTTCCAACGAGCTTCCGTTTTCAATTACAAGCGTCTCGATATATTATGGGACACAATCGGACATCCGTGTAAAAATTTATTGTTGTGTGAATTTGCTACGAGCTTCTGTTTTCAATTACGAGCGTGTCGATATACTACGGGACACAATCGGACATCCGAGTTAAAAGTTATTGTCGTTTGAATTTGCTTAGAGCTTCTGTTTTCAATTTCAAGCGTCTCGATATAATACGGGACTCAGTCGGATATCGGAGTAAAAAGTTATTGTGGTTTGCATTTGCTACGAGCTTCTGTTTTCAATTTCGAGCATCTCCGTATATTACGTGTTTCATTTGGACATCCGAGTTAAAAGTTATTGTCGTTTGAATTTGCTCATGCTTTTGTTTTCAATTTCGAGCGTCTCGGTATATTACGAGACTCAATCGGATATCGGAGTTAGAAGTTATTGTGGTTTGCATTTGCTACGAGCTTCTGTTTTAAATTACGGGCGCGTCTCAATATATTATGGGACTCAATCGGACATCCGAGTAAAAATTTTCTGTCGTGCGTATTTGCTAAGAGCCTCTGTTCTATATTTTGAGCTTCTTGAGATGATCCGGGACTCATTCCACATAATGAAGTAACAACTCCTTACGGTTTGAATTTCCTCTATGCATTCCGTTTCCTACATACGAGCGTCTCGATATATTATGGGACTCAATCGGACATTCTTGTAAAAATTTATTGCCGCTTGAACT
>NW_024464721.1:54603-55729 GCF_000004515.6 Glycine max
ATTCAGAATAGAAGCTCTGAGCAAAATCAAATGACAATAACTTTTTTACTCGGATGTCCGAATGAATCCCGTAATATATCGAGACGCTCGTATTTGACAACGATGCTCATAGCAATTTCAAACGACAATAAGTTTTTACTCGGATGTCTGATTGTGTCCCATAGTATAACGAGACGCTCGAAATTCAAAACAAAAGCTCTGAGCAAAATCATACGACAATAACTTTTAACTCGGATGTCCGATTGTGTCCCGTAGTATATCTAGACGCTCGAAATACAGAACAGAAGCTCTGAGCAAAATCAAACGACAATAACTTTTTACACGGATGTCCGATTGTGTCCCGTAGTATACCAAGACGCTCGACATTCAGAACAGATGCTCTGACAAAATTAAACGACAATAACTTTTTACTCGGATGTCTGATTGTGTCCCGTAGTATATAGAGACGCTTGAAATTCAGAACAGAAGCTCTGAGCAAAATCAATCCACAATAACTTTTTACTCGGTTGTCCGATTGTGTCCTGTAGTATATCGAGATGCTTGAAATTCATAATAGAAGCTGTGAGCAAAATCAAACGATAATAACTTTTTGCTCGGATGTTCGATTGTGTCCCGTAGTATATCGAGATGCTTGAAATTCAGAATAGAAGCTTTGAGCAAAATCAAATGATAATATCTTTTTACTCGTATGTCCGATTGTGTCCCGTAGTATATCGAGACGCTCGAAATTCAGAACAGAAGCTCTTAGAAAAATCAATCGACAATAACTTTTTACTCGGTTGTCCGATTGTGTCCCGTAGTATATCGAGATGCTTGAAATTCATAATAGAGGCTCTGAGCGAAATCAAACGATAATAACTTTTTACACGGATGTCCGATTGTGTCCCGTAGTATATCGAGATGCTTGAAATTCAGAATAGAAGCTGTGAGCAAAATCAAACGATAATAACTATTTACTCGGATGTCCGATTGTTTCTCGTAGTATATCGAGACGCTCGAAATTCAGAACAGAAGCTCTGAGCATAATAAATTGACAATAACTTTTTACTCGGCTGTCCGATTGTATCCCGTTGTATATCGAGAAGTTCGATATTCAGAATAGAAGCTCTAAGCAAAATCTAACGGC
>NW_024464721.1:56580-64287 GCF_000004515.6 Glycine max
CCCGTTGTATATCGAGACGTTCGATATCAGAATAGAAGCTCTGAGCAAAATCTAACGAAAATAACTTTTTACTCGGATTTCCGATTGTGTCCCGTAGTATATCGAGATGCTCGAAATTCAGGACAGAAGCTCTGAGCAAAATCAAATGACAATAACTTTTTACTCGGATGTCCGAATGAATCCCGTAATATATCGAGACGCTCGTATTTGACAACGATGCTCATAGCAATTTCAAACGACAATAAGTTTTTACTCGGATGTCTGATTGTGTCCCATAGTATAACGAGACGCTCGAAATTCAAAACAAAAGCTCTGAGCAAAATCATACGACAATAACTTTTAACTCGGATGTCCGATTGTGTCCCGTAGTATATCTAGACGCTCGAAATACAGAACAGAAGCTCTGAGCAAAATCAAACGACAATAACTTTTTACACGGATGTCCGATTGTGTCCCGTAGTATACCAAGACGCTCGACATTCAGAACAGATGCTCTGACAAAATTAAACGACAATAACTTTTTACTCGGATGTCTGATTGTGTCCCGTAGTATATAGAGACGCTTGAAATTCAGAACAGAAGCTCTGAGCAAAATCAATCCACAATAACTTTTTACTCGGTTGTCCGATTGTGTCCCGTAGTATATCGAGATGCTTGAAATTCATAATAGAAGCTGTGAGCAAAATCAAACGATAATAACTTTTTGCTCGGATGTTCGATTGTGTCCCGTAGTATATCGAGATGCTTGAAATTCAGAATAGAAGCTTTGAGCAAAATCAAATGATAATATCTTTTACTCGTATGTCCGATTGTGTCCCGTAGTATATCGAGACGCTCAAAATTCAGAACAGAAGCTCTTAGAAAAATCAATCGACAATAACTTTTTACTCGGTTGTCCGATTGTGTCCCGTAGTATATCGAGATGCTTGAAATTCATAATAGAGGCTCTGAGCGAAATCAAACGATAATAACTTTTTACACGGATGTCCGATTGTGTCCCGTAGTATATCGAGATGCTTGAAATTCAGAATAGAAGCTGTGAGCAAAATCAAACGATAATAACTATTTACTCGGATGTCCGATTGTTTCTCGTAGTATATCGAGACGCTCGAAATTCAGAACAGAAGCTCTGAGCAAAATAAATTGACAATAACTTTTTACTCGGCTGTCCGATTGTATCCCGTTGTATATCGAGAAGTTCGATATTCAGAATAGAAGCTCTAAGCAAAATCTAACGACAATAACGTTTTACTCGGATTTCTGATTGTGTCCCGTAGTATATCTAGACGCTCGAAATTCAGAACAGAAGCTCTGAGCAAAATCAAATGACAATAACTTTTTACTCGAATGTCCGAATGAATCCCGTAATATATCGAGACGCTCGAAATACAGAACAGAAGCTCCGAGCAAAATCAAACGACAATAACTTTTTCTCGGATGTTCGATTGTGTCCCGTAGTATATCGAGATGCTTGAAATTCAGAATAGAAGCTCTGACCAATTTCAAACGACAATAACTTTTTACTCGGATGTCTGATTGTGTCCCGTAGTATATCGAGATGCTCGAAATTCAAAACAAAAGCTCTGAGCAAAATCATACGAAAATAACTTTTGACTCAGATGTCTGATTGTGTCCCGTAGTATATCTAGACGCTCGAAATACAGAACAGAAGCTCTGAGCAAAATCAAATGACAATCACTTTTTACTCGGATGTCCGAATGAATCCCGTAATATATCGAGACGCTCGTATTTGAAAACGAAGCTCATAGCGATTTCAAACGACAATAACTTTTTACTCTAATGTCTGATTGTGTCCCGTAGTATATCCAGACGCTCGAAATTCAGAACAGAAGCTCTGAGCAAAATCAAACGACTATAACTTTTTACTCGGATGTCCGAATGAATCCCGTAATATATCGAGACGCGCGAATTTGAAAACGGAAGTTCATAGCAATTTCAAACGACAATAACTTTTTACTCGGACGTCTGATTGTGTCCCGTAGTATATCGAGATGCTTGAAATTCAGAATAGAAGCTGTGAGCAAAATCAAACGATAATAACTTTTTACTCGGATTTCCGATTGTGTCCCGTAGTATATTGAGACGCTCGAAATTCAGAAAAGAAGCTCTGAGCAAAATCAAATGACAATCACTTTTTACCCGGATGTCCGAATGAATCCTGTAATATATCGAGACGCTCGTATTTGAAAACGAAGCTCATAGCAATTTCAAATGACAATAACTTTTTACTCGGATGTCTGATTGTGTCCCGTAGTATATCCAGACGCTCGAAATTCAGAACAGAAGCTCTTAGCAAAATCAAACGACAATAACTTTTTAGTCGGATGTCCGAATGAATCCCGTAATATATCGAGACGCTCGAATTTGAAAACGGAAACTCATAGCAATTTCAAACGACAATAACTTTTTACTCGGATGTCTGATTGTGTCCCACAGTATAACGAGACGCTCGAAATTCAAAACAAAAGTTCTGAGCGAAATCATACGACAATAACTTTTTACTCGGATGTCCGATTGTGTCCAGTGGTATATCTAGACGCTCGAAATACAGAACAGAAGCTCTGAGCAAAATCAATCGACAATAACTTTTTACTCGGTTGTCCGATTATGTCCCGTAGTATATCGAGATGCTTGAAATTGAGAATAGAAGCTGTGAGCAAAATCAAACGATAATAACTTTTTACTCGGATGTCCGATTGTGTCTCGTAGTATATCGAGATGCTTGAAATTCAGAATAGAAGCTCTGAGCAAAATCAAACGATAATAACTTTTTACTCGGATGTCCGATTGTGTCCCGTAGTATATCGAGACGCTCGAAATTCAGAACAGAAGCTCTTAGAAAAATTAATCGACATTAACTTTTTACTCGGTTGTCCGATTGTGTCCCGTAGTATATCGAGATGCTTCAAATTCAGAATAGAGGCTCTGAGCAAAATCAAACGATAATAACTTTTTTCTCGGATGTCCGATTGTGTCCCGTAGTATATCGAGACGCTCGAAATTCAGAACAGAAGGTCTGAGCAAAATCAATCGAATATAACTTTTTCCTCGGCTGTCCGATTGTCTCCCGTTGTATATCGAGACGTTCGATATTCAGAATAGAAGCTCTGAGCAAAATCTAACGAAAATAACTTTTTACTCGGATTTCCGATTGTGTCCCGTAGTATATCGAGATGCTCGAAATTCAGGACAGAAGCTCTGAGCAAAATCAAAGGACAATAACTTTTTCCTCGGATGTCCGAATGAATCCCGTAATATATCGAGACGCTCGTATTTGACAACGATGCTCATAGCAATTTCAAACGACAATAACTTTTTACTTGGATGTCTGATTGTGTCCCATAGTATAACGAGACGCTCGAAATTCAAAACAACAGCTCTGAGCAAAATCATACGACAATAACTTTTAACTCGGATGTCCGATTGTGTCCCGTAGTATATCTAGACGCTCGAAATACAGAACAGAAGCTCTGAGCAAAATCAAACGACAATAACTTTTTACACGGATGTCCGATTGTGTCCCGTAGTATACCAAGACGCTCGACACACAGACCCAATACTCTGACAAAATTAAACGACAATAACTTTTTACTCGGATGTCTGATTGTGTCCCGTAGTATATAGAGACGCTTGAAATTCAGAACAGAAGCTCTGAGCAAAATCAATCGACAATAACTTTTTACTCGGTTGTCCGATTGTGTCCCGTAGTATATCGAGATGCTTGAAATTCAGAATAGAAGCTGTGAGCAAAATGAAACGATAATAACTTTTTGCTCGGATGTTCGATTGTGTCCCGTAGTATATCGAGATGCTTGAAATTCAGAATAGAAGCTTTGAGCAAAATCAAACGATAATATCTTTTTACTCGTATGTCCGATTGTGTCCCGTAGTATATCGAGACGCTCGAAATTCAGAACAGAAGCTTTTAGAAAAATCAATCGACAATAACTTTTTACTCGGTTGTCCGATTGTTTCCCGTAGTATATCGAGATGCTTGAAATTCATAATAGAGGCTCTGAGCAAAATCAAACAATAATAACTTTTTACACGGATGTCCGATTGTGTCCCGTAGTATATCGAGATGCTTGAAATTCATAATAGAGGCTCTGAGCAAAATCAAACAATAATAACTTTTTACACGGATGTCCGATTGTGTCCCGTAGTATATCGAGATGCTTGAAATTCAGAATAGAAGCTTTGAGCAAAATCAAACGATAATATCTTTTTACTCGTATGTCCGATTGTGTCCCGTAGTATATCGAGACGCTCGAAATTCAGAACAGAAGCTTTTAGAAAAATCAATCGACAATAACTTTTTACTCGGTTGTCCGATTGTTTCCCGTAGTATATCGAGATGCTTGAAATTCAGAATAGAAGCTGTGGAGCAAAATGAAACGATAATAACTTTTTGCTCGGATGTTCGATTGTGTCCCGTAGTATATCGAGATGCTTGAAATTCAGAATAGAAGCTTTGAGCAAAATCAAGCGATAATAACTTTTTACTCGTATGTCCGATTGTGTCCCGTAGTATATCGAGACGCTCGAAATTCAGAACAGAAGCTCTTAGAAAAATAAATCGACAATACCTTTTTACTTGGTTGTCCGATTGTGTCCGTAGTATATCGAGATACTTGAAATTCAGAATAGAGGCTCTGAGCGAAATCAAACGATAATAACTTTTTACTCGGATGTCCGATTGTGTCCCGTAGTATATTGAGACCCTCGAAATTTAGAACAGAAGTTCTGAGCTAAATCAATCGACAATAACATTTTACTCGGCTGTCCGATTGTCTCCTGTTGTATATCGAGATGTTCGATATTCAGAATAGAAGCTCTGAGCAAAATCTAATGACAATAACCTTTTACTCGGATGTCCGATTGTGTTTCGCAGTTTATCGAGACGCTCGAAACTCAGAACAGAAGCTCTGAGCATAATCAATCGACAATAACTTTTTACTCGGTTGTCAGATTGTGTCCTGTAGTATATCGAGATGCTTTAATTCAGAATAGAAGCTCTGAGCAATTTCAAACGACAATTACTTTTTACTCGGATGTCTGATTGTGTCCCGTAGTATATCGAGACTCTCGAAATTCAAAACAAAAGCTCTGAGCAAAATCATACGACAATAACTTTTTACTCGGATGTCCGATTGTGTCCCGTAGTATATCTAGACGCTCGAAATACAGAACAGAAGCTTTGAGAAAAATCTAACGACAATAACTTTTTACTCGGATGTACGAATGAATCCCGTAATATATCGAGATGCTCGAAATTCAGAACAGAAGCTCTTAGAAAAATCAATCGACAATAACTTTTTACTCGGATGTCCGATTGTGTCCCGTAGTATATCGAGATGCTTGAAATTCAGAATAGAAGCTTTGAGCAAAATCAAACGAATAATAACTTTTTACTCGGATGTCCGATTGTGTCCCGTAGTATATCGAGACGCTCGAAATTCAGAACAGATGCTCTGAGAAAATAGAACGATAATAACTTTTTACTCGGATGTGCGATTGTGTCCCGTAGTATATCGAGACGCTCGAAATTCAGAACAGAAGCTCTTAGAAAAATCAATCGACAATAACTTTTTACTCGGATGTCCGATTGTGTCCCGTAGTATATCGAGATGCTTGAAATTCAGAATAGAGAGTTTAGGCAAAATCAAACGACAATAACTTTGTAATCGGTTGTCCGATTGTGTCCCGTAATATATCGAGATGGTTGAAATTCGGAAGGAAGCTGTGAGCAAAATCAAACGATAATAACTATTTACTCGGATGTCCGATTGTTTCTCGTAGTATATCGAGACGCTCGAAATTCAGAACAGAAGCTCTGAGCAAAATAAATTGACAATAACTTTTTACTCGGTTGTCCGATTGTATCCCGTTGTATATCGAGAAGTTCGATATTCAGAATAGAAGCTCTAAGCAAAATCTAACGACAATAACTTTTTACTCGGATTTCTGATTGTGTCCCGTAGTATATCTAGACGCTCGAAATTCAGAACAGAAGCTCTGAGCAAAATCAAATGACAATAACTTTTTACTCGAATGTCCGAATGAATCCCGTAATATATCGAGACGCTCGAAATACAGAACAGAAGCTCCGAGCAAAATCAAACGACAATAACTTTTTGCTCGGATGTTCGATTGTGTCCCGTAGTATATCGAGATGCTTGAAATTCAGAATAGAAGCTTTGAGCAAAATCAAACGATAATAACATTTTACTCGTATGTCCGATTGTGTCCCGTAGTATATCGAGACGCTCGAAATTCAGAACAGAAGCTCTTAGAAAAATCAATCGACAATAACTTTTTACTCGGTTGTCCGATTGTGTCCCGTAGTATATCGAGATGCTTGAAATTCATAATAGAGGCTCTGAGCGAAATCAAACGATAATAACTTTTTACACGGATGTCCGATTGTGTCCCGTAGTATATCGAGATGCTTGAAATTCAGAATAGAAGCTCTGAGCAAAATCATACGATAATAACTTTTTTACTCGGATGTCCGATTGTGTCCCGCAGTATATCTAGACGCTCGAAATACAGAACAGAAGCTCTGAGCAAAATCAAACGACAATAACTTTTTACTCGGATGTCCGATTGTGTCCCGCAGTATATCGAGATGCTTGAATTCAGAATAGAAGCTGTGAGCAAAATCAAACGATAATAACTTTTTACTCGGATGTCCGATTGTGTCCCGTAGTATATCGAGACGCTCGAAATCTAGAACAGAAGCTCTGAGCAATATCTTACGACAATAACTTTTTACTCGGATGTCCAATTGTGTCCCGCAGTATATCGAGATGCTTGAAATTCAGAATAGAAGCTTTGAGCAAAATCAAACGATAATAACTTTTTACTCGGATGTCCGATTGTGTCCCGTAGTATATCGAGACGCTCGAAATTCAGAACAGAAGCTCTTAGCAAAATCAATCGACAATAACATTTTTCTCGGTTGTCCGATTGTGTCCCGTAGTATATCGAGATGCCTCAAAATCGGAATAGAGGCTCTGAGCAAAATCAAACGATAATAACTTTTTACTCAGATGTCTGATTGTGTCCCGTAGTATATCGAGACGCTCGAAATTCAGAACAGAAACTCTGAGCAAAATCAATCGACAATAACTTTTTACTCGGTTGTCCGATTGTGTCCCGTAGTATATCGAGATGCTTGAAATTCAGAATAGAAGCTGTGAGCAAAATCAAACGATAATAACTTTTTACTCGGATGTCCGATTGTGTCCCGTAGTATATCGAGACTCTCGAAATTCAGAACAGAAGCTCTGAGCAAAATCAAATGACAATAACTTTTTACTCGGATGTCCGAATGAATCCCGTAATATATCGAAACGCTCGTATTTGAAAACGAAGCTCATAGCAAAATCAAACGACAATAACTTTTTAGTCGAATGTCTGATTGTGTCCCGTAGTATATCGAGATGCTTGAAATTCAGAATAGAAGCTGTGAGCAAAATCAAACGATAATAACTATTTACTCGGATGTCCGATTGTTTCTCGTAGTATATCGAGACGCTCGAAATTCAGAACAGAAGCTCTGAGCAAAATAAATTGACAATAACTTTTTACTCGGTTGTCCGATTGTATCCCGTTGTATATCGAGAAGTTCGATATTCAGAATAGAAGCTCTAAGCAAAATCTAACGACAATAACTTTTTACTT
>NW_024464721.1:64917-65449 GCF_000004515.6 Glycine max
TTTTACTCGGATGTCCGATTGTGTCCCGTAGTATATCGAAATGCTTAAATTCAGAATAGAAGCTCTTAGCAAAATCAAACGATAATAACTTTTTACTCGGATGTGCGATTCTTTCTCGTAGTATATCGAGACGCTCTAAATTTAGAACAGAAGCTCTGAGCAAAATAAATTGACAATAACTTTTTACTCGGCTGTCCGATTGTATCCCGTTGTATATCGAGAAGTTCGATATTCAGAATAGAAGCTCTAAGCAAAATCTAACGACAATAACTTTTTACTCGGATTTCTGATTGTGTCCCGTAGTATATCTAGACTCTCGAAATTCAGAACAGAAGCTCTGAGCAAAATCAAATGACAATAACTTTTTTCTCGAATGTCCGAATGAATCCCGTAATATATCGAGACGCTCGAAATACAGAACAGAAGCTCCGAGCAAAATCAAACGACAATAACTTTTTACTCGGATGTCCGATTGTGTCTTGTAGTATATCTAGACGCTCGAAATTCAGAACAGAAGCTCTTAGCAAAATCA
>NW_024464721.1:65587-67257 GCF_000004515.6 Glycine max
ATCGAGACGCTCGAAATTCAGAACAGAAGCTCTGAGCAAAATCAATCGACAATAACTTTTTAATCGGTTGTCCGATTGTGTCCCGTAGTATATCGAGATGCTTGAAATTCAGAATAGAAGCTGTGAGCAAAATCAAACGATAATAACTATTTACTCGGATGTCCGATTGTGTCTCGTAGTATATCGAGACGCTCGAAATTCAGAACAGAAGCTCTGAGCAAAATCAATCGACAATAACTTTTTACTCGGATGTCCGATTGTATCCCGTTGTATATCGAGAAGTTCGATATTCAGAATAGAAGCTCTAAGCAAAATCTAACGACAATAACTTTTTACTTGGATTTCTGATTGTGTCCCGCAGTATATCTAGATGCTTGAAATTCAGAACAGAAGCTCTGAGCAAAATCAAATGACAATAACTTTTTACTCGAATGTCCGAATGAATCCCGTAATATATCTAGACGCTCGAAATACAGAACAGAAGCTCCGAGCAAAATAAAACGACAATAACTTTTTGCTCGGATGTTCGATTATGTCCCGCAGTATATCGAGATGCTTGAAATTCAGAATAGAAGCTTTGAGCAAAATCAAACGATAATAACTTTTTACTCGTATGTCCGATTGTGTCCCGTAGTATATCGAGACGCTCGAAATACAGAACAGAAGCTCTGAGCAAAATCAAACGACAATAACTTTTTACTCGGATGTCCAATTGTGTCCCGCAGTATATCGAGATGCTTGAAATTCAGAATAGAAGCTGTGAGCAAAATCAAACGATAATAACTTTTTACTCGGATGTCCGATTGTGTCCCGTAGTATATCGAGACGCTCGAAATTCAGAACAGAAGCTCTTAGAAAAATCAATCGACAATAACATTTTTCTCGGTTGTCCGATTGTGTCCCGTAGTATATCGAGATGCCTCAAAATCGGAATAGAGGCTCTGAGCAAAATCAAACGATAATAACTTTTTACTCAGATGTCTGATTGTGTCCCGTAGTATATCGAGACGCTCGAAATTCAGAACAGAAACTCTGAGCAAAATCAATCGACAATAACTTTTTACTCGGTTGTCCGATTGTGTCCCGTAGTATATCGAGATGCTTGAAATTCAGAATAGAAGCTGTGAGCAAAATCAAACGATAATAACTTTTTACTCGGATGTCCGATTGTGTCCCGTAGTATATCGAGACTCTCGAAATTCAGAACAGAAGCTCTGAGCAAAATCAAATGACAATAACTTTTTACTCGGATGTCCGAATGAATCCCGTAATATATCGAAACGCTCGTATTTGAAAACGAAGCTCATAGCAAAATCAAACGACAATAACTTTTTACTCGAATGTCTGATTGTGTCCCGTAGTATATCGAGATGCTTGAAATTCAGAATAGAAGCTGTGAGCAAAATCAAACGATAATAACTATTTACTCGGATGTCCGATTGTGTCTCGTAGTATATCGAGACGCTCGGAATTCAGAACAGAAGCTCTGAGCAAAATAAATTGACAATAACTTTTTACTCGGCTGTCCGATTGTATCCCGTTGTATATCGAGAAGTTCGATATTCAGAATAGAAGCTCTAAGCAAAATCTAACGACAATAACTTTTTACTCGGATTTCTGATTGTGTCCCGTAGTATATCTAGACGCTCGAAATTCAGAACAGAAGCTCT
>NW_024464721.1:67604-68462 GCF_000004515.6 Glycine max
TTCAGAATTAGAAGCTGTGAGCAAAATCAAACGATAATAACTATTTACTCGGATGTCCGATTGTTTCTCGTAGTATATCGAGACGCTCGAAATTCAGAACAGAAGCTCTGAGCAAAATAAATTGACAATAACTTTTTACTCGGCTGTCCGATTGTATCCCGTTGTATATCGAGAAGTTCGATATTCAGAATAGAAGCTCTAAGCAAAATCTAACGACAATAACGTTTTACTCGGATTTCTGATTGTGTCCCGTAGTATATCTAGACGCTCGAAATTCAGAACAGAAGCTCTGAGCAAAATCAAATGACAATAACTTTTTACTCGAATGTCCGAATGAATCCCGTAATATATCGAGACGCTCGAAATACAGAACAGAAGCTCCGAGCAAAATCAAACGACAATAACTTTTTCTCGGATGTTCGATTGTGTCCCGTAGTATATCGAGATGCTTGAAATTCAGAATAGAAGCTCTGACCAATTTCAAACGACAATAACTTTTTACTCGGATGTCTGATTGTGTCCCGTAGTATATCGAGATGCTCGAAATTCAAAACAAAAGCTCTGAGCAAAATCATACGAAAATAACTTTTGACTCAGATGTCTGATTGTGTCCCGTAGTATATCTAGACGCTCGAAATACAGAACAGAAGCTCTGAGCAAAATCAAATGACAATCACTTTTTACTCGGATGTCCGAATGAATCCCGTAATATATCGAGACGCTCGTATTTGAAAACGAAGCTCATAGCGATTTCAAACGACAATAACTTTTTACTCTAATGTCTGATTGTGTCCCGTAGTATATCCAGACGCTCGAAATTCAGAACAGAAGCTCTGAGCAAAATCAAACGACTATAAC
>NW_024464721.1:82249-85759 GCF_000004515.6 Glycine max
AGCGTCTCGATATATTATGGGACTCAATCGGACATCCGAGTAAAATTTAATTGTCGTTTGAATTTGCTCAAAGCTTCCGTTTTCAATTTCGAGCGTCTCGATATATTACGGGACGCAATCGGATATTGGAGTTAAAAGTTCTTGTGGTTTGCATTTGCTACGACCTTCTGTTTTCAATTTCGAAAATCTCGATATATTACAGGACTCAATCGGACATCCGAGTAAAAATTTATTGTCGTTTGAATTTGCTAAGAGTCTCTGTTTTGAATTTCGAGCGTCTCGATTTACTACGGGACTCAATCGGACATACGAGTAAAAAGTTATTATGGTGTGAATTTCCAACGAGCTTCCGTTTTCAATTACGAGCGTCTCGATATATTATGGGACTCAATCGGACATCCGTGTAAAAATTTATTGTCGTTTGAATTTGCTACGAGCTTCCGTTTTCAATTACGAGTGTCTCGATATACTACGGGACACAATCGGACATCCGAGTTAAAAGTTATTGTCGTTTGAATTTGCTCAGAGCTTCTGTTTTCAATTTCCAGCGTCTCGATATAATACGGGACTCAGTCGGATATCGGAGTAAAAAGTACTTGTGGTTTGCATTTGCTATGAGCTTCTGTTTTCAATTTCGAGCATCTCGATATAGTACGGGTTTCATTTGGACATCCGAGTTAAAAGATATTGTCGTTTGAATTTGCTCAAGCTTTCGTTTTCAATTTCGAACGTCTCGGAATATTACGAGACTCAATCGGATATCGGAGTTAAAAGTTCTTGTGGTTTGCATTTGCTACGACCTTCTGTTTTCAATTTCGAGCATCTCGATATATTACGGGACTCAATCGGACATCCGAGTAAAAATTTATTGTCGTTTGAATTTGCTAAGAGCCTTTGTTCTGAATTTCGAGCGTCTCGATATTCTTCAGGACTCAATCGGACATCCGAGTAAAAAGTTATTATGGTTTGAATTTCCAACGAGCTTCTATTTTTAATTACGAGCGTCTCGATATGTTATGGGACTCAATAGGACATCCGAGTAAAAATTTATTGTCTTTTGAATTTCCAACGAGCTTCCGTTTTCAATTACGAGCGCCTCGATATATTATGGGACTCAAACGGACACGCAAGTAAAAATTTATTGTCTTTTGAATTTGCTACGAACTTCCGTTTTCAATTACGAGCGTCTCGATATACTACAGGACATAATCGGACATCCGAGTAAAAATTTATTGTCATTTGAATTTGCTCAGAGTTTCTATTTTCAATTTCGAGCCTCTCGATATATTACGGGACTCAATCGGATATTGGAGTTTAAAGTTCTTGTGGTTTGCATTTGCTACGACCTTCTATTTTCAATTTCGAGCATCTCGATATATTACGGGACTCAATCGGACATCCGAGTAAAAATTTATTGTCGTTTGAATTTGCTAAGAGCCTGTGTTCTGAATTTCGAGCGTCTCGATATACTACGGGACTCAATCGGCCATACGAGTAAAAAGTTATTATGGTTTGATTTTGCTACGAGCTTCCGTTTTCAATTACGAGCGTCTCGATATACTACGGGACACAATCGGACATCCGATTAAAAATTTATTGTCGTTTGAATTTGGTCAGAGCTTCTGTTTTCATTTCGAGCGTCTCGATATATTACGAGACTCAATCGGATATTGGAGTTAAAAGTTCTTGCGGTTTGCATTTGCTACGAGTTTCTGTTTTCAATTTCGAGCATCTCGATATATTACGGGACTCAATCGGACATCCGAGTAAAAATTTATTGTCGTTTGAATTTGCTAAGAGCCTCTGTTCTGAATTTCGAGCGTCTCGATATACTTCAGGACGTAATCGGACATCCGAGTAAAAAGTTATTAAGGTTTGAATTTCCAACGAGCTTCCGTTTTCAATTACGAGCGTCTCGATATACTACGGGACACAATCGGACATCCGAGTTAAAAGTTATTGTCGTTTGAATTTGCTCAGAGCTTCTTTTTTAAATTTCAAGCGTCTCGATATATTACGGGACTCAATCGGACATCCGAACAAAAATTGATTGTCGTTTGAATTTGCTAAGAGCCTCTATTCTGAATTTCGAGCTTCTGGATATACTTCAGGACTGAATCGGACATCCGAGTAAAAAGTTATTATGGTTTGAATTTCCAACGAGCTTCCGTTTTCATTTATGAGCGTGTCGATATATTATGGGACTCAATAGGACATCCGAGTAAAAATTTATTGTCTTTTGAATTTCCAACGAGCTTCCGTTTTCAATTACGAGTGCCTAGATATATTATGGGACTCAAACGGACATCCAAGTAAAAATTTATTGTCTTTTGAATTTGCGACGAACTTCCGTTTTCAATTACGAGCGTCTCGATATACTACGGGACACAATCGGACATCTGAGTAAAAATTTATTGTCGTTTGAATTTGCTCAAAGCTTCTGTTTTCAATTTCGAGCGTCTCGATATATTACGGGTCTCAATCGGATATTGGAGTTAAAAGTTCTTGTGGTTTGCAATTGCTACGAGCTTCTGTTTTCAATTTCGAGCATCTCGATATATTACGGGACTCAATCGGACATTCGAGTAAAAATTTATTGTCCTTTGAATTTGCTAAGAGCCTCTGTTCTGAATTTTGAGCGTCTCGATATACTTCAAGACTCAATCGGACATCCGAGTAAAAAGTTTTTATGGTTTGAATTTCCAACGAGCTTCCGTTTTCAATTCTGAGCATGTCGATATATTTTGGGACTCAAATAGACATCCATGTAAAAATTTATTGTCTTTCGAATTTGCTACGAACTTCCGTTTTCAATTACGAGCGTCTCGATATACTACGGGACACAATCGGACATCCGATTTAAAAGTTATTGTCGATTGAATTTGCTCAAGCTTTTGTTTTCAATTTCAAGCGTCTCGATATATTACGACACTCAATCGGATATCGGAGTTAAAAGTTATTGTGGTTTGCATTTGCAACGAGCTTCTGTTTTCAATTACGAGCCTCTCGATATATTATAGGACTCAATCGAACATCTGAGTAAAAATTTATTGTCTTTTGAATTTCCAACGAGCTTTCCTATTCAATTTCGAGCGTGTCGATATATTATGGGATTCAATCGGACATCCAAGTAAAAATTTATTGTCGTTTGAATTTGCTAAGAGCCTCTGTTCTAAATTTCGAGCGTCTCAATATACTTCAGGACTTAATCGGACATCCGAGTAAAAAGTTATTACGATTTGAATTTCCAACGAGCTTCCGTTTTCAATTACGAGCGTCTCGATATACTACGGGACACAATCAGACATCCGAGTTAAAAGTTATTGTTGTTTGAATTTTCTCAGAGCTTCTTTTTTAAATTTCAAGCGTCTCGATATATTACGGGACTCAACCGGAGATACGAGTAAAAATTTATTGTCGTTTGAATTTGCTAAGAGCCTCTGTTCTGAATTTCGAGCGTCTCGATATACTTCAGGACTTAATCGGACATTCCGAGTAAAAAGTTATTAT
>NW_024464721.1:86334-91859 GCF_000004515.6 Glycine max
CAATGACGAGCCTCTCGATATACTACGGGACACAATCGGACATCCGAGTTAAAATTTTTTGTCGTTTGCATTTGCCTCAGAGCTTCTGTTTTCAATTTCAAGCTTCTCGATATATTACCGGGACTCAATCGGATATCGGAGTAAAAAGTTATTGAGTTTGCATCTGCTCACGAGCTTCTATTTTCAATTACGAGCGTCTCGATATACTACGGGACACAATCGGACATCCGAGTAAAAATTTATTGTCGTTTGAATTTGGTTAGAGCTTCTATTTTCAACTCCGAGCATCTCGATATACTACGGGACTCAATCGGATATTGAAGTTAAAAGTTCATGTGGTTTGCATTTGCTACGACCTTCTGTTTTCAATTTCGAGCATCTCGATATATTACGGGACTCAATCGGACATCCGAGTAAAAATTTATTGTCGTTTGAATTTGCTAAGAGCCTCTGTTCTGAATTTCGAGCGTCTCGATATACTTCAGGACTTAATCGGACATCCGAGTAAAAAGTTATTACGGTTTGAATTTCCAACGAGCTTCTGTTTTCAATTACGAGCGTCTCGATATACTACGGGACACAATCGGACATCCGAGTAAAAATTTATTGTCTTTTGAATTTCCAACGAGCTTCCGTTTTCAATTACGAGCGCCTCGATATATTATGGGACTCAATCGGACGTCCGAGTAAAAATTTATTGTTGTTTGAATTTGCTACGAGCTTCCGTTTTCAATTACGAGCGTCTCTATATACTACGGGACACAATCGGACATCCGAATTAAAAGTTATTGTCGTTTGAATTTGCTCAGAGCTTCTGTTTTCAATTTCAAGCGTCTCGATATATTACGGGACTCAATCGGATATCGGAGTAAAAAGTTATTGTGGTTTGCATTTGCCACGAGCCTCTATTTTCAATTTCGAGCATCTCAATATATTACGGGACTCAATCGGACATTCGAGTAAAAATTTATTGTCGTTTGAATTTGCTAAGAGCCTCTGTTCTTAATTTCGAGCGTCTCGATATACTACGGGACTCAATTGGACATACGAGTAAAAAGTTACTACGGTTTGAATTTCCAACGAGCTTTCGTTTTCAATTACAAGTGTCTCGATATATTATGGGTCTGAATCGGACATCCGTGTAAAAATTTATTGTTGTTTGAATTTGCTACGAGCTTCCGTTTTCAACAACGAGCGTCTCGATATATTACGGGACACAATCGGACATCCGAGTTAAAAGTTATTGTCGGTTGAATTTACTGAGAGCTTCGGTTTTCAATTTCAAGCGTCTCGATATATTACGGGACACAATCGGACATCCGAGTAAAAATTTATTGTCTTTTGAATTTCCAACGAGCTTCCGTTTTCAATTACGAGCGTCTCGATATATAATGGGACTCAGTCGGACATCCGAGTAAAAATTTATTGTTGTTTGAATTTGCTACGAGCTTCCGTTTTCACTTACGAGTGTCTCGATATACTACGGGACACAATCGGACATCCGAGTAAAAATTTATTGTCTTTTGAATTTCCAACGAGCTTCCGTTTACACTTACGAGCGTCTCGATATACTACGGGACGCAATCGGACATCCGAGTAAAAAGTTATTGTCGGTTGAATTTGCTCAGAGCTTCTGTTTTCAATTTCGAGCGTCTCGATGTATTACGGGACTCAATCGGATATCGGAGTTAAAAGTTCTTGTGGTTTGCATTTGCTACGAACTTCTATTTTCAATATCGAGCATCTCGATATATTACGGGACTCAATCGGACATCCGAGTAAAAATTTATTGTCGTTTGAATTTGCTAAGAGCCTCTGTTCTGAATTTCGAGCGTCTCGATATACTACGGGACTCAATCGGACATCCGAGTAAAAAGTTATTGCGGTTTGAATTTGCTACGAGCTTCCGTTTTCACTTACGAGCGTCTCGATATACTACGGGACACAATCGGACATCCGAGTAAAAAGTTATTGTCGGTTGAATTTGCTCCGAGCTTCTGTTTTCAATTTCGAGCGTCTCGATATATTACGGGACTCAATCGGATATCGGAGTAACAAGTCCTTGTGGTTTGAATTTGCTACGAGCCTCTATTTTCAATTAAGAGCGTCTCCATATACTACGGGACACAATCGGACATCCGAGTTTAAAGACTTATCGTTTGAATTTGCTCAGATCTTCTGTTTTCAATTTCGAGCGTCTCGATATATGACGGGACTCAATCCGACATTGGAGTTAAAAGTTCTTGTGGTTTGCATTTGCTACGAGCTTCTGTTTTCCATTTCAAGCATCTCGATATATTACGGGACTCATATCGGACATCCGAGTAAAAATTTATTGTCGATTGAATTTGCAAGGAGCCTCTGTTCTGAATTTCGAGCGTCTCGATATACTACGGGACTCAATCGGACATACGAGTAAAAAGTTATTATGGTTTGAATTTCAACGAGCTTCCATTTTCAATTACGAGCGTCTCGATTCATTATGGGACTCAATCGGACATCCGAGTAAAAATTTATTGTTGTTTGAATTTGCTACGAGCATCCGTTTTCAATTACGAGCGTCTTGATATACTACGGGACAAAATCGGACATCCGAGTTAAAAGTTATTGTCGTTTGAATTTGGTCAGAGCTTCTGTTTTAAATTTCAAGCGTCTCGATATATTACGGGACTCAATCGGATATCGGAGTAAAAAGTTATTGTGGTATGCATTTGCTACGAGCTTGTGTTTACAAT
This sequence comes from Glycine max, assembly GCF_000004515.6. NCBI lineage: Eukaryota > Viridiplantae > Streptophyta > Magnoliopsida > Fabales > Fabaceae > Glycine > Glycine max. The sequence goes on from NW_024464721.1 coordinate 89,070, forward strand.
TTTGACCATCTCGATATATTACGGGTCTCATTCGGACATCCGAGTTAAAAGTTATGGTCGTTTGAATATGCTGAAGCTTTAGTTTTCAATTCCGAGCGTCTTGGTATATTACGGGACACAATCGGATATTGGAGTAAAAAGTTCTTGTGGTATGCATTTGCTACGAGCTTTTGTTTCCAATTACGAGCATCTCGATATATTACGGGACTCAATCGGACATCCGAGTAAAAATTTATTGTCCTTTGAATTTGCTCAGAGCCTCTGTTAGGAGTTACGAGCGTCTCGATATACTACGGGACTCAATCGGACATACGAGTAAAAAGTTATTATGGTTTGAATTTTCAACGAGCTTCCATTTTCAATTACGAGCGTCTCGATTCATTATGGGACTCAATCGGACATCCGAGTAAAAATTTATTGTTGTTTGAATTTGCTACGAGCATCCGTTTTCAATTACGAGCGTCTTGATATACTACGGGACAAAATCGGACATCCGAGTTAAAAGTTATTGTCGTTTGAATTTGGTCAGAGCTTCTGTTTTAAATTTCAAGCGTCTCGATATATTACGGGACTCAATCGGATATCGGAGTAAAAAGTTATTGTGGTTTGCATTTGCTACGAGCTTGTGTTTTCAATTTTGACCATCTCGATATATTACGGGTTTCATTTGGACATCCGAGTTAAAAGTTATTGTCGTTTGAATTTGCTGAAGCTTTTGTTTTCAATTCCGAGCGTCTTGGTATATTACGGGACACAATCGGTTATTGGAGTAAAAAGTTCTTGTGGTTTGCATTTGCTACGAGCTTTTGTTTTCAATTTCGAGCATCTCGATATATAACGGGACTCAATCGGACATCCGAGTAAAAATTATTGTCGGGAGAAGGTGCTCAGAGCCTCTGTATTGAGTATCGAGCGTCTCGATATACTACGGGACTCAATCGGACATACGAGTAAAAAGTTATTATGGTTTGAATTTTCAACGAGCTTCCATTTTCAATTACGAGCGTCTCGATTTATTATGGGACTCAATCGGACATCCGAGTAAAAATTAATTGTTGATCGAATTTGCTACGAGCTTCTGTTTTCAGTTACGAGCGTCTCGATATACTACGGGACACAATCCGACATCCGAGTTAAAAGTTATTGTCGTTTGAATTTGATCAGAGCTTCTGTTTTCAATTTCAAGCGTCTCGATATTTCCACAAGCTCTATCGGAATATCGGACTAAAAAGTTATGTGGTTGCCATCTGCTAAGAGATTCTGTTTTCAATCTCGAGCATCTCGATATATTACGGGTATCATTTGGACATCCGAGTTAAAAGTTATTGTCGTTTGAATTTGCTAAAGCTTTTGTTTTCAATTTCGAGCGTCTTGGTATATTACGAGACTCAATCGGATATCGGAGTTAAAAGTTATTGTGGTTTGCATTTGCTACGAGCTTCTGTTTTCAATTACGAGCGTCTCGATATATTATGGGACTCAATCAAACATCTGAGTAAAAATTTATTGTCTTTTGAATTTGCTAAGAGCCTCTGTTCTGAATTTCGAGCGTCTCGATATACTTCAGGACTTAATCGGACATCCGAGTAAAAAGTTATTACGGTTTGAATTTCCAACGAGCTTACGTTTTCAATTACGAGCGTCTCGATATACTACGGGTCACAATCGGACATCCGAGTTAAAAGTTATTGTCGTTTGAATTTGCTCAGAGCTTCTTTTTTAAATTTCAAGCGTCTCGATATATTACAGGACTCAGTCGGACATCCAAGTAAAAATTTATTGTCGTTTGAATTTGCTAAGAGCCTCTGTTCTGAATTTCGAGCGTCTCGATATACTTCAGGACTGAATCGGACATCCGAGTAAAAAGTTATTATGGTTTGAATTTCCAACGAGCTTAGGTTTTCATTTATGAGCGTCTCGATATATTATGGGACTCACTAGGACATCCGAGTAAAAATTTATTGTCTTTTGAATTTCCAACGAGCTTCCGTTTTCAATTACGAGTGCCTCGATATATTATGGGACTCAAACGGACATCCAAGTAAAAATTTATTGTCTTTTGTATTTGCGACGAACTTCCGTTTTCAATTACGAGCGTCTCGATATACTGCGGGACACAATCGGACATCTGAGTAAAAATTTATTGTCGTTTGAATTTGCTCAAAGCTTCTGTTTTCAATTTCGAGCGTCTTGATATATTACGGGACTCAATCGGATATGGGAGTTAAAAGTTCTTGTGGTTTGCATGTGCTACGAGCTTCTGTTTTCAATTTCGAGCATCTCGATATATTACGGGACTCAATCGGACATCCGAGTAAAAATTTATTGTCGTTGGAATTTGTAAGAGCCTCTGTTCTGAATTTTGAGCGTCTCAATATACTTCAAGACTCAATCGGACATCCGAGTAAAAAGTTATTATGGTTTCAATTTCCAACGAGCTTCCGTTTTCAATTCTGAGCGTGTCGATATATTATTGGACTCAATAGGACATCGGAGTAAAAATTTATTGTCTTTTGAATTGAACCGAGCTTCCGTTTTCAATTACGAGCGCCTCGATATATTATGGGACTCAAACAGACATCCATGTAAAAATTTATTGTCTTTTGAATTTGCTACGAACTTCCGTTTTCAATTACAAGCGTCTCGATATACTACGGGACACAATCGGACATCCGATTTAAAAGTTATTGTCGATTGAATTTGCTCAAGCTTTTGTTTTCAATTTCGAGCGTCTCGGTATATTACGAGACTCAATCGGATATCGGAGTTAAAAGTTATTGTGGTTTGCAT
>NW_024464721.1:92503-93479 GCF_000004515.6 Glycine max
GAGCTTCTTTTTTAAATTTCAAGCGTCTCGATATATTACGGGACTCAATCGGACATCCGAGTAGAAATTTATTGTCGTTTGAATTTGCTAAGAGCCTCTGTTCTGAATTACGAGTGTCTCGATATACTTAAGGACTGAATCGGACATCCGAGTAAAAAGTTATTATGGTTTGAATTTCCAACGAGCTTCTGTTTTCATTTATGAGCGTCTCGATATATTATGGGACTCAATAGGACATCCGAGTAAAAATTTATTGTCTTTTGAATTTCCAACGAGCTTCCGTTTTCAATTACGAGTGCCTCGATATATTATGGGACTCAAACGGACATCCAAGTAAAAATTTATTGTCTTTTGAATTTGCGACAAACTTCCATTTTCAATTACGAGCGTCTCGATAAACTACGGGACACAATCGGACATCTGAGTAAAAATTTATTGTCGTTTGAATTTGTTCAAAGCTTCTGTTTTCAGTTTCGAGCGTCTCGATATATTACGGGACTCAATCGGATATTGGAGTTAAAAGTTCTTGCGGTTTGCATTTGCTACGAGCTTCTGTTTTCAATTTCGAGCATCTCGATATATTAGGGGACTGAATCGGACATCCTAGTAAAAATTTATTGTCGTTTGAATTTGCTAAGAGCCTCTATTCTGATTTTCGAGCGTCTCGATATACTTCAAGACTCAATCGGACATCCGAGTAAAAAGTTATTATGGTTTGAATTTCCAACGAGCTTCCGTTTTCAATTCTGAGCGTCTCGATATACTATTGGACTCAATAGGACATCGTAGTAAAAATTTATTGTCTTTTGAATTGAACCGAGTTTCCGTTTTCAATTACGAGCGCCTCGATATATTATGGGGCTCAAACAGACATCCATGTAAAAATTTATTGTCTTTTGAATTTGCGACAAACTTCCATTTTCAATTACGAGCGTCTCGATATACTACGGGACACAATCGGACATCCGAATAAAAG
>NW_024464721.1:93579-95381 GCF_000004515.6 Glycine max
TTCGAGCGTCTCGGTATATTACGAGACTCAATCTGATATCGGAGTTAAAAGTTATTGTGGTTTGCATTTGCTACGAGCTTCTGTTTTCAATTACGAGCCTCTCGATATATGATAGGACTCAATCGAACATCTGAGTAAAAATTTATTGTCTTTTGAATTTCCAACGAGCTTTCGTTTTCAATTATGAGCGTCTCGATATATTGTGGGATTCAATCGGACATCCGAGTAAAAATTTATTGTCATTTAAATTTGCTACGAGCTTCCGTTTTCAATTACAAGCGTCTCGATATACTACAAGAGACAATCGGACATCCGAGTAAAAATTTATTGTCGTTTGAATTTGCTCAGAGTTTCTGTTTTCAATTTTGAGCGTCTCGATATATTACGGGACTCAATCGGATATTGGAGTTAAAAGTTCTTGTGGTTTGCATTTGCTACGACCTTCTGTTTTCAATTTCGAGCATCTCGATATATTACGGGACTCAATCGGACATCCGAGTAAAAATTTATTGTCGTTTGAATTTGATAAGAGCGTCTGTTCTGAATTTCGAGCGTCTCGATATACTTCAGGACTTAATCGGACATCCGAGTAAAAAGTTATTACGATTTGAATTTCCAACGAGCTTCCGTTTTCAATTACGAGCGTCTCGATATACTACGGGACACAATCGGACATCTGAGTTAAAAGTTATTGTCGTTTGAATTTGCTCAGAGCTTCTGTTTTAAATTTCAAGCGTCTCGATATATTACGGGACTCAATCGGACATCCGAGTAAAAATTTATTGTCGTTTGAATTTAGTAAGAGCCTCTGTTCTAAATTTTGAGGGTCTTGATATACTTCAGGACATAATCGGACATCCGAGTAAAAAGTTATTACGGTTTGAATTTCCAACGAGCTTCCGTTTTCAATTACGAGCGTCTCGATAAACTACGGGACACAATCGGACATCTGAGTAAAAATTTATTGTCGTTTGAATTTGTTCAAAGCTTCTGTTTTCAGTTTCGAGCGTCTCGATATATTACGGGACTCAATCGGATATTGGAGTTAAAAGTTCTTGCGGTTTGCATTTGCTACGAGCTTCTGTTTTCAATTTCGAGCATCTCGATATATTAGGGGACTGAATCGGACATCCTAGTAAAAATTTATTGTCGTTTGAATTTGCTAAGAGCCTCTATTCTGATTTTCGAGCGTCTCGATATACTTCAAGACTCAATCGGACATCCGAGTAAAAAGTTATTATGGTTTGAATTTCCAACGAGCTTCCGTTTTCAATTCTGAGCGTCTCGATATACTATTGGACTCAATAGGACATCGTAGTAAAAATTTATTGTCTTTTGAATTGAACCGAGCTTCCGTTTTCAATTACGAGCGCCTCGATATATTAGGGGGCTCAAACAGACATCCATGTAAAAATTTATTGTCTTTTGAATTTGCGACAAACTTCCATTTTCAATTACGAGCGTCTCGATATACTACGGGACACAATCGGACATCCGAATTAAAAGTTATTGTCGTTTGAATTTGCTCAGAGCTTCTGTTTTCAATTTCAAGCGTCTCGATATATTACGGGACTCAATCGGATATCGGAGTAAAAAGTTATTGTGGTTTGCATTTGCCACGAGCCTCTATTTTCAGTTACGAGCGTCTCGATATATTATGGGACTCAATCAAACATCTGAGTAAAAAGTTATTGTCTTTTGAATTTCCAACGAGCTTTTGTTTTCAATTACGAGCGTCTCGATATATTATGGGACTCATCGGACATCCATGTTAAAAATTTTATTTGTCTTTTGTGCTACGA
>NW_024464721.1:95582-98330 GCF_000004515.6 Glycine max
AGCATCTCGATATATAACGGGCTTCATTCGGACATCCGAGTTAAAAGTTATTGTGGTTTGCATTTGCTAGGAGCTTCTGTTTTCAATTTCGAGCATCTCGATATATTACATGTTTCATTTGGACATCCGAGTTAAAAGTTATTGTGGTTTCCATTTGCTAGGAGCTTCTGTTTTCAATTTCGAGCATCTCGATATATTACAGGACTCAATCGGACATCCGAGTTAAAAGTTTCTGTGGTTTGCATTTGCTACGAGCTTCTGTTTTCAATTACGGGCGTCTCGATATATTATGGGACTCAATCAAACATCTGATTAAAAATTTATTGTCTTTTGAATTTCCAACAAGCCTTCGTTTTCAATTACGAGCGTCTCGATATATTATGGGACTCAATCGGACATCCGAGTAAAAATTTATTGTGTTTGGAATTTGCTACGAGCTTCCGTTTTCACTTACGAGCGTTTCGATATACTACGGGACACAATCGGACATCCGAGTTAAAAGTTATTGTCGTTTGAATTTGCTCAGAGTTTCTGTTTTCAATTTCAAGCGTCTCGATATATTACGGGACTCAATCGGATATCCGAGTAAAAATTTATTGTCGTTTGAATTTGCTAAGAGCCTCTGTTGTGAATTTCGAGTGTCTCGATATACTTAAGGACTGAATCGGACATCCGAGTAAAAAGTTATTATGGTTTGAATTTCCAACGAGCTTCCGTTTTCATTTATGAGCGTCTCGATATATTATGGGACTCAATAGGACATCCGAGTAAAAATTTATTGTCTTTTGAATTTCCAACGAGCTTCCGTTTTCAATTACGAGTGCCTCGATATATTATGGGACTCAAACGGACATCCAAGTAAAAATTTATTGTCTTTTGAATTTGCGACGAACTTCCATTTTCAATTACGAGCGTCTCGATAAACTACAGGACACAATCGGACATCTGAGTAAAAATTTATTGTCGTTTGAATTTGCTCAAAGCTTCTGTTTTCAGTTTCGAGCGTCTCGATATATTACGGGACTCAATCGGATATTGGAGTTAAAAGTTCTTGCGGTTTGCATTTGCTACGAGCTTCTGTTTTCAATTTCGAGCATCTCGATATATTAGGGGACTGAATCGGACATCCTAGTAAAACTTTATTGTCATTTGAATTTGCTAAGAGCCTCTATTCTGATTTTCGAGCGTCTCGATATACTTCAAGACTCAATCGGACATCCGAGTAAAAAGTTATTATGGTTTGAATTTCCAACGAGCTTCCGTTTTCAATTCTGAGCGTCTCGATATACTATTGGACTCAATAGGACATCGTAGTAAAAATTTATTGTCTTTTGAATTGAACCGAGCTTCCGTTTTCAATTACGAGCGCCTCGATATATTATGGGGCTCAAACAGACATCCATGTAAAAATTTATTGTCTTTTGAATTTGCTACGAACTTCCGTTTTCAATTACGAGCGTCTCGATATACTACGGGACACAATCGGACATCCGATTTAAAAGTTATTGTCGATTGAATTTGCTCAAGCTTTTGTTTTCAATTTCGAGCGTCTCGGTATATTACAAGACTCAATCGGATATCGGAGTTAAAATTTATTGTGGTTTGCATTTGCTACGACCTTCTATTTTCAATTTCGAGCATCTCGATATATTACGGGACTCAATCGGACATCCGAGTAAAAATTTATTGTCGTTTGAATTTGCTACGAGCCTCTGTTCTGAATTTCGAGCGTCTCGATATACTTCAAGACTCAATCGGATATCCGAGTAATAAGTTATTATGGTTTGAATTTCCAACGACCTTCCGTTTTCAATTATGAGCGTCTCGATATATTATTGGACTCAATAGGACATCCGAGTAAAAATTTATTGTCTTTTGAATTTCCAACGAGCTTCCGTTTTCAATTACGAGCGCCTCGATATATTATTGGACTCAAAGAGACATCCGAGTAAAAATTTATTGTCTTTTGAATTTGCTACGAACTTCCGTTTTCAATTACGAGCGTCTCGATATACTACGAGACACAATCGGACATCTGAGTCAAAATTGAGGGTCGTTTGAATTTGTTCAGAGCTTCTGTTTTCAATTTCGAGCGTCTCGATATATTACGGGACTCAATCGGATGTTGGAGTTAAAAGTTCTTTTGGTTTGCATATGCTACGAGCTTCTGTTATCAATTTCGAGCATCTCGATATATTACGGGACTCAATCGGACATCCGAGTAAAAATTTATTGTCGTGTGAATTTGCTAAGAGCCTCTACTCTGATTTCGAGCGTCTCGATATACTACGGGACTCAATCGGACATACGAGTAAAAAGTTATTAGGGTTTTAATTTCAACGAGCTTCCGTTTTCAACTACGAGCGTCTCGATATATTATGGGACTCAATCGGACATCCGAGTAAAAATTTATTGTCTTTTGAATTTCGAACGAGCGCCTCAATATATTATGGGACTCAAACAGACATCCAAGTATAAATTTCTTGTCTTTTGAATTTTCTACGAACTTCCGTTTTCAATTACGAGCGTCTCGATATACTACGAGACACAATCGGACATTCGAGTAAAAATTTATTGTCGTTTGAATTTGTTCAGAGCTTCTGTTTTCAATTTCGAGCGTCTCGATATATTACGGGACTCAATCGGATATTGGAGTTAAAAGTTCTTGTGGTTTGCATTTGCTACGAGCTTCTGTTTTCAATTTCGAGCATCTCGATATATTACGGAACTCAATCGGACATCCGAGTA
>NW_024464721.1:98552-100235 GCF_000004515.6 Glycine max
AATTACGAGCATCTCGATATACTACGGGACACAATCGGACATCCGAGTAAAAATTTATTGTCGTTTGAATTTGCTCAGAGCTTCTGTTTTCAATTTCGAGCGTCTCGATATATTACGGGACTCAATTGGATATTGGAGTTAAAAGTTCCTGTGGTTTGCATTTGCTACGAGCTTCTGTTTTCAATTTTGAGCATCTCGATATATTACGGGACTCAATCGGACATCCGAGTAAAAATTTATTATCGTATGAATTTGCTAAGAGCCTCTGTTCTGAATTTCTAGCGTCTCGATTTACTACAGGACTCAATCAGACATTCGAGTAAAAAGTTATTACGGTTTGAATTTCCAACGAGCTTCTGTTTCCAATTACGAGCGTCTCGATATATTATGGGACTCAATCGAACATCCGTGTAAAAATTTATTGTTGTTTGAATTTGCTACGATATTCTGTTTTCAATTACGAGCGTCTAGATATACTACGGGACACAATCGGACATCCGAGTTAAAATTTATTGTCGTTTGAATTTGCTCAGAGCTTCTGTTTTCAATTTCAAGCGTCTCGATATATTACGGGACTCAATCGGATATCGGAGTAAAAAGTTATAGTGGTTTGCATTTGCTACGAACTTCCGTTTTCAATTTCGAGCATCTCGATATATTACGGGACTCAATCGGGCATCCGAGTAAAAATTTATTGTCGTTTGAATTGGCTAAGAGCCTCTGTTTTGAATTTTGAGCGTCTCGATATACTTCAATACTCAATCGGACATCCGAGTAAAAAGTTATTATGGTTTGAATTTCCAACGAGCTTCCGTTTTCAATTACAAGCGCCTCGATATATTATGGGAGTCAAACAGACATCCAAGTAAAAATTTATTGTCTTTTGAATTTGCTACGAACTTCCGTTTTCAATTACGAGCATCTCGATATACTATGGGACATAATCGGATATCCGAGTAAAAATGTATTGTCGTTTGAATTTGCTCAGAGCTTCTGTTCTCAATTTCGAGCGTCTCGATATATTACGGGACTCAATCGGATATTTATTGTCGTTTGAATTTGCTATGAGCATCTGTTCTAAATTTCGAGGGTCTCGATATACTACGGGACTCAATCGGACATCCGAGTAAAAATTTATTGTCTTTTGAATTTGCAACGAGCTTCCGTTTTCAATTACGAGCGTCTCGATATATTACGGGACACAATCGGACATCCGAGTAAAAAGTTATTGTCGTTTGAATTTGCTCAAAGCTTCTGTTTTCAATTTCAAGCATCTCGTTATATTACGGTACTTAGTCGGACATCCGAGTTAGAAGTTGTTGTGGTTTGCATTTGCTAAGAGAATCCGTTTTCAATCAGACATCCGAGTTAAAACTTATTGTCGTTTGAATTTGCTTAGAGCTTCTGTTCAGAATTTCAAGCGTCTCAATATACTACGTGATATGAATCCTCATGGCACAAGGGCTGACTTAGGATCGTCTAGGATTAAACCTTGATGGAAAATGCTGAAATTGATTGAGGAAAGAATGGAAAATAAGGTAGTTAATTTCGTGGGTCTTAATAAGGTGGTTCTTGGTATAAAATGGATGAATGGGATGGTAAAACGTAGGTTTGGTATAAAATGGATGAATGGGATGGTAAAACGTAGGTTAAGTGGTGGCTGGACAGAAATATAGAAATGGC
>NW_024464721.1:100544-100946 GCF_000004515.6 Glycine max
ATAAAAGAGATAAACTCTAATTTTCTGAATAAAACTCAACTGTCTTATTGATAAAAATGATTCAGCTTATATAGAAGCTTTACAACAGATTTTAGTAATGACCCACTAACCTAGAATTAAAATAACTTAATGCCATTAACCTAGGGAATTAAAAAAAAACTTAATGGCTGAGTGTAACTGAAATTGTGGCAACCAAAAGTCACCCCCAACAGCCAACAAGTCAGCCACCATTTGGTCTCCCAAAAGGCTGATGCCTAGGTTGCCAATTGGGCCCTTATTACAACTTGAACTAAACCTACTAAAGCCCTTTTAGTTGATTAACCCAAAATATATTTTTGGTCAGCCAACTTTACAAGGATTGGGCCATTATTTAGACAAACTAAACACTCTAAAATGAGACGG
>NW_024464721.1:110761-113229 GCF_000004515.6 Glycine max
CCCCAGAGCGAGTTCAAACGACAATAAATTTTTACTCGGATGTCTGATTGTGTCCCGTAGTGTATCGAGACGCTCGTAATTGAAAATAGAGGCTCGTAGCAAATGCAAACCACAATAACTTTTTGCTCCGATATCCGATTGAGTCCCGTAATATATTGAGATGCTTGAAATTGAAAACAGAAGCTCCTAGCAAATGCAAACCACAAGAACTTTTAACTCCAATATCCAATTGAGTCCCGTAATATATCGAGACGCTCGAAATTGTAAACAGAAGCTCTAAGCAAATTCAAACGACAATAACTTTTTAATTGGATGTCCGATTGTGTCCCGTAATATATCGAGACGCTCGTAGTTGAAAACGGAAGCTCGTAGCAAATTCAAACAACAATAAATTTTTACACGGATGTCCGATTCAGTCCCATAATATATCGAGACGCTTGTAATTGAAAACGGAAGCTCGTTGGAAATTCAAACCGTAGTAACTTTTTACTCGTATGTCCAATTGAGTCCCGTAGTATATCGAGACGCTCGAAATTCAGAACAGAGGCTCTTAGCAAATTGAAACGACAATAAATTTTTACTCGAATGTCCGATTGAGTCCCATAATATATCGAGATGCTCGAAATTAAAAACAGAAGCTCGTTGCAATTGCAAACTACAAGAACTTTTAACTCCAATATCCGATTGAGTCCCGTAATATATCGAGACGCTCGAAATTCCAGAACAGAGGCTCTTAGCAATTTCAAACGACAATAAAATTTTACTCGGATGTCCAATTGAGTCCCGTAATATATCGAGATGCTCGAAATTGAAAACAGAAGCTCATAGCAAATGCGAACCACAAGAACTTTTAAATCCGATATCCGATTGTGTCCCGTAGTATATCGAGACGCTCGTAGTTGAAAACGGAAGCTCGTAGCAAATTCAAACAACAATAAATTTTTACACGGATGTCCGATTCAGTCCCATAATATATCGAGACGCTTGTAATTGAAAACGGAAGCTCGTTGGAAATTCAAACCGTAGTAACTTTTTACTCGTATGTCCAATTGAGTCCCGTAGAATATCGATACACTCGATATTGAAAACAGAAGCTCTGAGCAAATTCAAACGACAATAACTTTTAACTCGGATGTCCGATTGTGTCCCGTAGTATATCGAGACGCTCGTAAGTGAAAACCGAAGCTCGTAGCAAATTCAAAAAACAATAAATTTTTACTCGGATGTCCGATTGAGTCCCATAATATATCGAGACGCTCGTAATTGAAAACGAAGGCTTGTTGGAAATTCAAAAGACAATAAATTTTTACTCAGATGTTTGATTGAGTCCCATAATATATCGAGACGCTCGTAATTGAAAACAGAAGCTCGTAGCAAATGCAAACCACAATAATTTTTAACTCCGATATCCGATTGAGTCTCGTAATATACCGAGACGCTCGGAATTGAAAACAAAAGCTTGAGCAAATTCAAACGACAATAACTTTTAACTCGGATGTCCAAATGATATCCGTAATATATCGAGATGCTCGAAATTGAAAACAGAAGCTCGTAGCAAATGCAAACCACCTTAACTTTTTACTCCGATATCCGATAGTGTCCTGTAATATATCGAGACACTTGAAATTGAAAACAGAAGCTCTGATCAAATTCAAACGACAATAACTTTTAACTCGGATGTCCGATTGTGTCCGGTAGTAAATCGAGACGCTCAAAATTCAGAACAGAGGATCTTAGCAAATTCAATCGACAATAAATTTTTACTCGAATGTCCGAAATTGAAAATAGAAGCTCGTAGCAAATGAAAACCACAAGTACTTTTAACTCCAATATCCGATTGAGTCCCGTAATATATCGAGATGTTCGAAATTGAAAACAGAAGCTCTGAGCAAATTCAAACGACAATAACTTTTTAATCGGATGTCCCATTGTGTCCCGTAGTATATCGAGACGCTCGTAATTGAAAATAGAGGCTCGTAGCAAATGCAAACCACAATAACTTTTTGCTCCGTTATCCGATTGAGTCCCGTAATATATCGAGATGCTTGAAATTGAAAACAGAAGCTCGTAGCAAATGCAAACCACAAGAACTTTTAACTCCAATATCCGATTAAGTCCCGTAATATATCGAGACGCTCGAAATTGAAAACAGAAGCTCTGAGTAAATTCAACCAACAATAACTTTTAACTCGGATGTCCGATTATGTCCCGTAGTATATCGAGACGCTCGTAATTGAAAACGGAAGCTCGTAGCAAATTCAAACAACAATAAATTTTTACTCGGATGTCCGATTGAGTCCCATTATATATCGAGACGCTCGTAATTGAAAACGGAAGCTCGTTGGAAATTCAAACCATAATAGCTTTTTACTCGCATGTCCAATTGAGTCCCGTAGAATATCGATACGCTCGAAATTAAGAACAGAGGCTCTTAGCAAGTTCAAACGACAATAAAATTTTACTCGGAT
>NW_024464721.1:113349-115872 GCF_000004515.6 Glycine max
CGCTCGAAATTCAAAACAGAGGCTCTTAGCAAATTCAGACGACAATAAAATTTTACTCGAATGTCCGATTGAGTCCCGTAATATATTGAGATGCTCGAAATTCAAAACAGAAGCTCGTAGCAAATACGAACCACAAGAGCTTTTAACTCCAATATCCGTTTTAGTGCCGTAATATATCGAGACGCTCGAAATTGAAAACAGAAGCTCTGAGCAAATTGAAACGACAATAAAGTTTTACTCGGATGTCCGATTGTGTCCCATAGTATATCGAGACACTCGTAATTGAAAATGCAAGTTCGTAGCAAATTCAAAAGACAATAAATTTTTACTTGGATGTCTGTTTGAGTCCCATAATATATTGAGGCACTCGTAATAGAAAACGAAAGCCCGTTGGAAATTCAAAAGACAATAAATTTTTACTCGGATGTCCTATTGAGTCCCGTAATATATCGAGATGCTCGAAATTGAAAACATAAGCTCATAGCAAATGCAAACCACAAGAACTTTTAACTCCCATATCCGATTGAGTCCCGTAATATATCGAGATGCTCGAAATTCAGAACAGAGGCTCTTTGCAAATTCAAACGACAATAAAATTTTACTCGGATGTCCGATTGAGTCCCGTAATATATCGAGATGCTCGAAATTGAAAACAGAAGCTCTGAGCAAATTCAAACGACAATAAATTTTTACTCGGATGTCCGATTGTCTCTTGTAGTATATCGAGACGCTTGTAATTGAAAACGGAAGCTCGTAGAAAATTTAAATGACAATAAATTTTTACTCGGATGTCCGAATGAATCCCGTAATATATCGAGACGCTCATAATTGAAAACGAAAGCTCGTTGGAAATTCAAAAGACAATAAATTTTTACTCAGATGTTCGATTGAGTCCTATAATATATCGAGAGGCTCGTAATTGAAAACAGAAGCTTGTAGCAAATGCAAACCACAATAAATTTTAACTCCGAGGGGGCGATTGAGTCTTGTAATATACCGAGACGCTCGAAATTGAAAACAAAAGCTTGAGCAAATTCAATCGACAATAACTTTTAAATCGGATGTCCGATTGTGTCCCGTAGTATATCGAGACGCTCGTAATTGAAAACGGAAGTTCGTAGCAAATTCAAAAGACAATAAATTTTTACATGGATGTCTGTTTGAGCCCCATAATATATCGAGGCGCTCGTAATTGAAAACGGAAGCTCGGTTCAATTCAAAGACAATAAATTTTTACTACGATGTCCTATTGAGTCCAATAGTATATCGAGACGCTCAGAATTGAAAACGGAAGCTCGTTGGAAATTCAAACCATAATAACTTTATACTCGGATGTCCGATTGAGTCTTGAAGTATATCGAGACGCTCGAAAATCAGAATAGAGGCTCTTAGCAAATTCAAACGACAATAAATTTTTACTAGGATGTCCGATTCAGTCCCCTAATATATCGAGATGCTCGAAATTGAAAACAGAAGCTCTGAACAAATTCAAACGACAATAACTTTTAACTCGGATGTCCGATTGTGTCCCGTAATATATCGAGACGCTCGTAATTGAAAATGGAAGTTCGTAGCAAATTCAAAAGACAATAAATTTTTACATGGATGTCTGTTTGAGTCCCATAATATATCGAGGCGCTCATAATTGAAAACGAAAGCTCGGTTGAAATTCAAAAGACAATAAATTTTTACTCCGATGTCCTATTGAGTCCAATAATATATCGAGACGCTGGTAATTGAAAATGGAAGCTTGTTGGAAATTCAAACCATAATAACTTCTTACTCGGATGTCCGATTGAGTCCTAAAGTATATCGAGACGCTCGAAATTCAGAACAGAGGCTCTTAGCAAATTCAAACGACAATAAATTTTTACTCGGATATCCGATTGAGTCCCGTAATATATCGAGATGCTCGAAATTGAAAACAGAAGGTCGTAGCAAATGCAAACCACAAGAACTTTTCACTCCAATATCCGATTGAGTCTCGTAATATATCGAGACGCTCGATATTGAAAACAGAAACTCTGATCAAATTCAAACGACAATTACTTTTAACTCGGATGTCTGACTTGTAGCAAATGAAAACCACAAGTACTTTTAACTCCAATATCCGATTGAGTCCCGTAATATATCGAGACGCTCGAAATTGAAAACAGAAGCTCTGAGAAAATTCAAACGACAATAACTTTTTAATCGGATGTCCCATTGTGTCCCGTAGTATATCGAGACGCTCGAAATTGAAAATAGAGGCTCGTAGCAAATGCAAACCACAATAACTTTTTGCTCCGATATCCGATTGAGTCCCATAATATATCGAGATGCTTGAAATTGAAAACAGAAGCTCGTAGCAAATGCAAACCACAAGAACTTTTAACTCCAATATCCGATTAAGTCCCGTAATATATCGAGACGCTCGAAATTGAAAACAGAAGCTCTGAGTAAATTCAACCGACAATAACTTTTAACTCGGATGTGCGATTGTGTCCCGTAGTATATCGAGACGCTCGTAATTGAAAACGGAAG
>NW_024464721.1:116107-117395 GCF_000004515.6 Glycine max
CCGTAATATATCGACATGCTTAAATTGAAAAACAGAAGCTCGTAGCAAATGCAAACCACAAGAACTTTTACCTCCGATATCCGATCGAGTCCCGTAATATATCGAGACGCTTGAAATTGAAAACAGAATCTCTCAGTAAATTCAACCGACAATAACTTTTAACTCGGATGTCCGGTTGTGTCCCGTAGTATATCGAGACGCTCGTAATTGAAAACGGAAGCTCGTAGCAAATTCAAACAACAATAACTTTTTACTCCGATATCCGATTGAGTCCCGTAATATATCGAGACGCTTGAAATTGAAAACAGAAGCTCTGAGCAAATTCAAACGACAATAACTTTTTAATCGGATGTCCGATTGTGTCCCGTAATATATCGAGACGCTCGTAGTTGAAAACAGAAGCTCGTAGCAAATTCAAACAACAATAACTTTTTACACGGATGTCCGATTCAGTCCCATAATATATCGAGACGCTTGTAATTGAAAACGGAAGCTCGTTGGAAATTCAACCCGTAGTAACTTTTTACTCGTATGTCCAATTGAGTCCCGTAGTATATCGAGACGCTTGAAATTCAGAATAGAGGCTCTTAGCAAATTCAAACGACAATAAATTTTTACTCGAATGTCCGATTGAGTCCCGTAATATATCGAAATGCTCGAAATTGAAAACAGAAACTCGTTGCAATTGCAAACTACAAGAACTTTTAACTCCAATATCCGATTGAGTCCCGTAATATATCGAGACGCTCGAAATTCAGAACAGAGGCTCTTAGCAAGTTCAAACGACAATAAAATTTTACTCGGATTTCCGATTGAGTCCCATAATATATCGAGATGCTCGAAATTGAAAACAGAAGCTCGTAGCAAATGCAAACCACAAGAACTTTTAACTCCAATATCAGATTGAGTCCCGTAATATACCGAGACGCTCGAAATTGAAAACAGAAGCTCTGAACAAATTCAAACGACAATAACTTTTAACTCGGATGTCCAATTGTGTCCCGTAGTATATCGAGACGCTCGTAATTGAAAACGGAAGTTCGTAGCAAATTCAAAAGACAATAAATTTTTACTCGGATGTCTCTTTGACTCCAATAATATATCGAGGCGCTCGTAATAGAAAACGGAAGCTCGTTGGAAATTCAAAAGACAATAAATTTTTACTTGGATGTCCTATTGAGTCCAATAATATATCGAGACGCTCATAATAGAAAACGGAAGGTCGTTGGAAATTCAAACCATAATAACTTATTACTCGGATATCCGAATGGTCTTGAAGTATATCGAG
>NW_024464721.1:120003-120789 GCF_000004515.6 Glycine max
GATTCAGTCCCATATATATCTAGACGCTTGTAATTGAAACCGGAAGCTCGTGGAAATTCAAACCGTAGTAACCTTTTACTCGTATGTCCAATTGAGTCCCGTAGTATATCGAGACGCTCGAAATTCAGAACAGAGGCTCTTAGCAAATTCAAACGACAATAAATTTTTACTCGAATGTCCGATTGAGTCCCGTAATATATCGAAATGCTCGAAATTGAAAACAGAAGCGCGTTGCAATTGCAAACTACAAGAACTTTTAACTCCAATATCCGATTGAGTCCCGTAATATATCGAGACGCACGAAATTCATAACAGAGGCTCTTAGCAAATTCAAAAGACAATAAATTTTTACTCGGATGTCTCTTTGAGTCCAATAATATATCGAGGCGCTCGTAATTGAAAACGGAAGCTCGTTGGAAATTCAAAAGACAATAAATTTTTACTCGGATGTCCTATTGAGTCTAATACCCTATCGAGACGCTCATAATTGAAAACGAAAGGTCGTTGGAAATTCAAACCATAATAACTTATTACTCGGATATCCGATTGAGTCTTGAAGTATATCGAGACGCTCGAAATTCAGAACAGAGGCTCTTAGCAAATTCAAACGACATTAATTTTTACTCGGATGTCCGATTGAGTCCCGTAATATATCGAGATGCTCGAAATTGAAAATAGAAGGTCCTAGCAAATGCAAACCACGAGAACTTTTAACTCCAATATCCGATTGAGTCCCGTAATATATCGAGACGCTCGAAATTGAAAACAGAAACTCTGAGGAAATTC
>NW_024464721.1:121245-121593 GCF_000004515.6 Glycine max
AACGACAATAACTTTTAACTCGGATGTCCGATTGTGCCCCGTAGTATATCGAGACGCTCGTAATTGAAAACGGAAGCTCGTAGCAAATTCAAACAACAATAAATTTTTACTCGGATGTCCGATTGTGTCCCATTATATATCGAGACGCTCGTAATGGAAAACGGAAGCTCGTTGGAAATTCAAACAAGAATAACTTTTTACTCGCATGTCCAATTGAGTCCCGTAGTATATCGATACGCTCGAAATTAAGATTGGAGGTTCTTAGCAAATTCTAACGACAAAATTTTTTTACTCGGATCTCCGAGTGAGTCCCGGTAATATATAGACATGGTTGAAATTGAAAACAAA
>NW_024464721.1:125470-127786 GCF_000004515.6 Glycine max
TTTTTTTATTTCTTATAAATTATTTACCCATTTAAACTCGGAAGCGAAAAGCTATCGAAAGGAGAAACCTATTCGCCAAATGGGTGGCCATTTTCTTATAGCTTTTTTTTTTTATGATCTTTATTTGTTAATAACGGTCTGTTTAAAAAAAAAAGGGGCCCGGGGAGACGCTCGGAGTCGAAATCCGAACCTTTAAGTTTGTTAAAACATTGATAAATTTTTGCTCGGATGGCCGAAAGAATCCCATTATATATCGAGACGCTCGTAATTGAAAACGGAAGCTTGTTGGAAATTCAAACAATAATAACTTTTTACTCGCATGTCCGATTATGTCCTGAAGTATATCAAGACCCTCAAAATTTAGAACAGAGGCTCTTACTAAATTCAAACGACAATAAATTTTTACTCGGATGTCCGATTGAGTCCCGTAATATATCGAGACGCTTGAAATTTAAAAAAGAAGCTCTGAGCAAATTCAAACGACAATAACTTTTAACTCAGATGTCCGATTGTGTCCCGTAGTATATCGAGACGCTCGTAATTGAAAACGGAAGCTCGTTGGAAATTCAAATCGTAATAACTTTTTACTCGGATGTCCGATTAAGTCCTGAAGTATATCGAGACACTCGAAATTCAGAACAGACGCTCTTATCAAATTCAAACGACAATAAATTTTTACTCGGATGTCCGATTGAGTCCCGTAATATATCGAGATGCTCGAAATTGAAAACAGAAGGTCGTAGCAAATGCAAACCACAAGAACTTTTAACTCCAATATCCGATTGAGTCCCGTAATATATCGAGACGCTCAAAATTGAAAACAGAAACTCTGAGCAAATTCAAACGACAATAAATTTTTACTCGGATGTCCGATTGTCTCTTGTAGTATATCGAGACGCTTGTAATTGAAAACGGAAGCTCGTAGAAAATTTAAATGACAATAAATTTTTACTCGGATGTCCGATTGAATCCCACAATATATCGAGACGCTCATAATTGAAAACGAAAGCTCGTTGGAAATTCAAAAGACAATAAATTTTTACTCAGATGTTCGATTGAGTCCTATAATATATCGAGAGGCTCGTAATTGAAAACAGAAGCTCGTAGCAAATGCAAACCACAATAACTTTTAACTCTGATATCCGATTGAGTCACGTAATATACCGAGACGCTCGAAATTGAAAACAAAAGCTTGAGCAAATTCAAACGACAATAACTTTTAACTCAGATGTCCAAATGAAACCCGTAATATATCGAGATGCTCAAATTTGAAAACAGAAGCTCGTAGCAAATGCAAACCACAATAACTTTTGACTCTGATATCCGATTGAGTCCCATAATATATCGAGACGCTTGAAATTGAAAACAGACGCTTTGAGCGAATTCAAACGACAATAACTTTTAACTCGGATGTCCGATTGTGTCCCATAGTATATCAAAACGCTCGTAAGTGAAAACCGAAGCTCGTAGCAAATTCAAAAGACAATAAATTTTTACTCGGATGTCCGATTGAGTCCCATAATATATCGAGACGCTCGTAATTGAAAATGAAGGCTTGTTGGAAATTCAAAAGACAATAAATTTTTACTCAGATGTTTGATTGAGTCCCATAATATATCGAGACGCTCGTAATTGAAAACAGAAGCTCGTAGCAAATGCAAACCACAATATCTTTTAACTCCGATATCCGATTGAGTCTCGTAATATACCGAGACGCTCGAAATTGAAAACAAAAGCTTGAGCAAATTCAAACGACAATAACTTTTAACTCGGATGTCCAAATGAAACCCGTAATATATCGAGATGCTCAAAATTGAAAACAGAAGCTCGTAGTAAATGCAAACCACCATAACTTTTTACTCCGATTTCCGATAGAGTCCTGTAATATATCGAGACGCTTGAAATTCAAAACAAAAGCTCTGATCAAATTCAAATGACTATAACTTTTAACTCGGATGTCTGATTGAGTCCCGTAATATATCGAGATGCTCGAAATTGAAAATAGAAGGTTGTAGCAAATGCAAACCACAAGAACTTTTAACTCCAATATCCGATTGAGTCCCGTACTATATCGAGATGCTCGATATTGAAAACAGAAACTCTGAGCAAATTCAAACGACAATAAATTTTTACTCAGATGTCCGATTGTGTCTTGTAGTATATCGAGACGCTCGTAATTGAAAACGGAAGCTCGTAGCAAATTCAAATGACAATAAAATATTTACTCGGGATGTCCGATTGATTCCCATAATATATCGAGGACGCTCGTAATTGAAAAACTGAAAGCTCGTTGGAAATTTCAAAAGACAACAAATT
>NW_024464721.1:127886-128992 GCF_000004515.6 Glycine max
ATGCAAACCACAATAACTTTTAACTCCGATATCCGATTGAGTCTCGTAATATACCGAGACGCTCGAAATTGAAAACAAAAGCTTGAGCAAATTCAAACGACAATAAATTTTAACTCGGATGTCCAAATGAAACCCGTAATATATCGAGATGCTCGAAATTGAAAACAGAAGCTCGTAGCAAATGAAAACCACAAGTACTTTTAACTCCAATATCCGATTGAGTCCCGTAATATATCGAGACGCTCGAAATTGAAAACAGAAGCTCTGAGCAAATTCAAACGACAATAACTTTTTAATCGGATGTCCCATTGTGTCCCGTAGTATATCGAGACGCTCGTAATTGAAAATAAGGGCTCGTAGCAAATGCAAACCACAATAACTTTTTGCTCCGATATCCGATTGAGTCCCGTAATATATCGAGATGCTTGAAATTGAAAACAGAAGCTCGTAGCAAATGCAAACCACAAGAACTTTTAACTCCAATATCCGATTGAGTCTCGTAATATATCGATTCGCTCGAAATTCAGAACAGAGGCTCTTAGCAAGTTCAAACGACAATAAAATTTTACTCGGATGTCCAATTGAGTCCCGTAATATATCGAGATGCTCGAAATTGAAAACAGAAGCTCGTAGCAAATGCAAACCACAAGAACTTTTAACTCCAATATCCGATTGAGTCCCGTAATATATCGAGACGCTCGAAATTTAAAACAGAAGCTCTGAACAAATTCAAACGACAATAACTTTTAACTCGGATGTCCGATTGTGTCCCGTAGTATATCGAGACGCTCGTAATTGAAAACGGAAGTTCGTAGCAAATTCAAAAGACAATAAATTTTTACATGGATGTCTGTTTGAGTCCCATAATATATCGAGGCGCTCGTAATTGAAAACGGAAGCTCGGTTGAAATTCACAAGACAATAAATTTTTACTCCGATGTCCTATTGAGTCCAATAATATATCGAGACGCTCAGAATTGAAAACGGAAGCTCGTTGGAAATTCAAACCATAATAACTTTTTACTCGGATGTCCGATTGAGTCTTTAAGTATATCAAGACGCTCAAAAATCAGAATAGAGGCTCTTAGCATTTTCAAACGACAATA
>NW_024464721.1:129092-160346 GCF_000004515.6 Glycine max
GATGCTCGAAATTGAAAACAGAAGCTCGTAGCAAATGCAAACAACAAGAACTTTTAACTACAATATCCGATTGAGTCCCGTAATATATCGAGACGCTCGAAATTGAAAACAGAAGCTTTGAGCAAATTCAAACGACAATAAATTTTTACTCGGATGTCCGATTGTGTGCCGTAGTATATCGAGACGCTCGTAATTGAAAACGGAAGCTTGTTGGAAATTCAAACCGTAATAACTTTTTACTCGGATGTCCGATTATGTCCTGAAGTATATCAAGACCCTCAAAATTTAGAACAGAGGCTCTTACTAAATTCAAACGACAATAAATTTTTACTCGGATGTCCGATTGAGTCCCGTAATATATCGAGACGCTTGAAATTTAAAAAAGAAGCTCTGAGCAAATTCAAACGACAATAACTTTTAACTCAGATGTCCGATTGTGTCCCGTAGTATATCGAGACGCTCGTAATTGAAAACGGAAGCTCGTTGGAAATTCAAATCGTAATAACTTTTTACTCGGATGTCCGATTAAGTCCTGAAGTATATCGAGACACTCGAAATTCAGAACAGACGCTCTTATCAAATTCAAACGACAATAAATTTTTACTCGGATGTCCGATTGAGTCCCGTAATATATCGAGATGCTCGAAATTGAAAACAGAAGGTCGTAGCAAATGCAAACCACAAGAACTTTTAACTCCAATATCCGATTGAGTCCCGTAATATATCGAGACGCTCAAAATTGAAAACAGAAACTCTGAGCAAATTCAAACGACAATAAATTTTTACTCGGATGTCCGATTGTCTCTTGTAGTATATCGAGACGCTTGTAATTGAAAACGGAAGCTCGTAGAAAATTTAAATGACAATAAATTTTTACTCGGATGTCCGATTGAATCCCACAATATATCGAGACGCTCATAATTGAAAACGAAAGCTCGTTGGAAATTCAAAAGACAATAAATTTTTACTCAGATGTTCGATTGAGTCCTATAATATATCGAGAGGCTCGTAATTGAAAACAGAAGCTTGTAGCAAATGCAAACCACAATAAATTTTAACTCCGATATCCGATTGAGTCTCGTAATATACCGAGACGCTCGAAATTGAAAACAAAAGCTTGAGCAAATTCAATCGACAATAACTTTTAAATCGGATGTCCGATTGTGTCCCGTAGTATATCGGAGAGTGCGTATTGAAAACGGAAGTTCGTAGCAAATTCAAAAGACAATAAATTTTTACATGGATGTCTGTTTGAGCCCCATAATATATCGAGGCGCTCGTAATTGAAAACGGAAGCTCGGTTCAATTCAAAAGACAATAAATTTTTACTACGATGTCCTATTGAGTCCCATAATATATCGAGACGCTCCTAATTGAAAACGGAAGCTCGTTGGAAGTTCAAACCATAATAACTTTTTACTCGGATGTCTGATTGAGTCCTGTAGTAAATCGAGACGCTCGAAATTCAGAACAGAGGCTCTTAGCAAATTCAAACGATAATAAATTTTTACTCAATGTCCGATTGAGTCCCGTAATATATCGAGATGCTCGAAATTGAAAACAGAAGCTCGTAGCAAATGCAAACCACAAGAACTTTTAACTCCAATATCCAATTGAGTCCCGTAATATATCGAGACACTCGAAATTGAAAACAGAAGCTCTGAGCAAATTCAAACAACAACAAATTTTTACTCGGATGTCCGATTGTGTCGCGTAGTAAATCGAGACGATCGAAATTCAGAACAGAGGCTCTTAGCAAATTCAAACGACAATTCATTTTTACTTGGATGTCCGATTGAGTCCCGTAATATATCGAGATGCTCGAAATTGAAAACAGAAGCTCGTAGCAAATGCAAACCACAATAACTTTTTACTCCGATATCTGATTAAGTCCCGTAATATACCGAGAGGCTTGAAATTGAAAACAAAAGCTCTGAGCAAATTCAAACGACAATAAATTTTTACTCGGATGTCCGATTGTGTCCCGTAGTATATCGAGATGCTCGTAATTTAAAACGGAAGATCGTAGCAAATTCAAAAGACAATAAATTTTTACTCGGATATCCGTTTGAGTCCCATAATATATCGAGACGCTCGTATTGAAAACGGAAGCTCGTTGAAATTCAAACCGTAATAACTTTTTTCTCGTATGTCCGATTGAGACCCGTAGTATATCGAGACGCTCGAAATTCAGAACAGAGGCTCTTAGCAAATTCAAACGACAATAAATTTTTACTCGGATGTCCGATTGAGTTCCGTAATATATCGAGATGCTCGAAATTGAAAACAGAAGCTCGTAGCAAATGCAAACCACAAGAACTTTTAACTCCAATATCCGATTGAGTCCCGTAATATATCGAGACGCTCGAAATTGAAAACAGAAGCTCTGAACAAATTCAAACGACAATAAATTTTTACTCGAATGTCCGATTGTGTCTCGTAGTATATCGAGACGCTCGTAATTGAAAACGGAAGTTCGTAGAAAATTCAAAAGACAAGAAATTTATACTTGGATGTCTGTTTGAGTCCCATAATATATTGAGGCGCTCGTTCGAAATTCAAAAGACAATAAATTTTTACTCGGATGTCCGATTGAGTCCCATAATATATCGAGACGCTCGTAATTGAAAACGGAAGCTCGTTGAAATTAAAACCCTAATAACTTTTTACTCGTATGTCCGATTGAGTCCCGTAGTATATCGAGACGCTCGAAATTCAGAACAGAGGCTCTTAGCAAATTCAAACGACAATAAATTTTTACTCGGATGTCCGATTGAGTCCCGTAATATATCGAGATGCTCGAAATTGAAAACAGAAGCTCGTAGCAAATGCAAACCAAAAGAACTTTTAACTCCAACATCCGATTGAGTCCCGTAATATATCGAGACGCTCGAAATTGAAAACAGAAGCTCTGAACAAATTCAAACGACAATAAATTTTGACTCAGATGTCCGATTGTGTCTCGTAGTATATCGAGACGCTCGTAATTGAAAACGGAAGTTCATAGCAAATTCTAAAGACAATAAATTTTTACTTCGATGTCTGTTTGAGTCCCATAATATATCGAGGCGCTCGTAATTGAAAACGGAAGCTCGTTGGAAATTCAAAAGACAATAAATTTTTACTCGGATCTCCTATTGAGTCCCATAATATATCGAGACGCTCAAAATTCAGAA
The DNA here is from genome assembly GCF_000004515.6 of Glycine max. NCBI lineage: Eukaryota > Viridiplantae > Streptophyta > Magnoliopsida > Fabales > Fabaceae > Glycine > Glycine max. The sequence goes on from NW_024464721.1 coordinate 132,269, forward strand.
CAGAGGCTCTTAGCAAATTCAAATGACAATAAATATCCGATTGAGCCCGTAATATATCGAGACGCTCGAAATTGAAAACAGAAGCTCGTAGAAAATTCAAAAGACAATAAATTTTTACACGAATGTCCGATTGAGTCCCATAATATATCGAGACGCTCGTAATTGAAAACGGAAGCTCGTTGGAAATTCAAACCATAATAAGTTTTTACTCGTATGTCCGATTGAGTCCCGGATTATATCAAGACGCTCAAAATTCAGAACAGAGGCTCTTAGCAAATTCAAACGACAATAAATTTTTACTCGGATGTCCGATTGTGTCCTGTATTATATCGAGACGCTTGTAATTGAAAACGGAAGCTCGTAGCAAATTCAAAAGACAATAAATTTTTACTCGGATGTCCGATTGATTTCCATAATATATCGAGACGCACGTAATTGAAAACGAAAGCTCGTTGGAAATTCAAAAGACAATAAATTTTTACTCGGATGTCCTATTGAGTCCCATAATATATCGAGACGCTCATAATTGAAAATGGAAGCTCGTTGGAAATTCAAACCATAATAACTTTTTACTTGGATGTCCGATTGAGTCCTGAAGTATATCGAGACGATCGAAATTTAGAACAGAGGCTCTTAGCAAATTCAAACGACAATACATTTTTACTCGGAAGTCCGATTGAGTCCCGTAACATATCGAGATGCTCGAAATTGAAAACAGAAGCTCGTAGCAAATGCAAACCACAATAACTTTTTACTTCGATATCCGATTGAGTCCCGTAATATATCGAGACGCTTGAAATTTAAAACAGAAGCTCTGAGCTAATTCAAATGACAATGACTTTTAACTCGGATGTCCGGTTGAGTCCCATAATATATCGAGACTCTCGTAATTAAAAACGGAAGCTCGTTGAACTTCAAACCGTAATAACTTTTTACTCATATGTCCGATTGAGTCCCGTAGTATATCGAGACGCTCGAAATTCAGAATAGAGGCTCTTAGCAAATTCAAACGACAATAAAGTTTTACTCGGAAATCCGATTGACTTCCGTAATATATCGAGCTGCTCGAAATTGAAAACAGAAGCTCGTAGCAAATGCAAACCACAAGAACTTTTAACTCCAATATCCGATTGAGTCCCGTAAAATATCGAGACGCTCGAAATTGAAAACAGAAGCTCTGAACAAATTCAAACGACAATAAATTTTTACTCGGATGTCCGATTGTGTCTCGTAGTATATCGAGACGCTCGTAATTGAAAACGAAAGTTCGTAGCGAATTCAAAAGACAATAAATTTTTACTTGGATGTCTGTTTGAGTCCCATAATATATCGAGGCGCTCGTAATTGTAAACGGAAGCTCGTTGGAAATTCAAAAGACAATAAATTTTTTCTCGGATGTCCTATTGAGTCCCATAATAGATCGAGACGCTCATAATTGAAAACGGAAGCTCGTTGGAAATTCAAACCATAATAACTTTTTACTCGGATGTCCGATTGAGTTTTGAAGTATATCGAGACGCTCGAAATTCAGAACAGAGGCTCTTAGCAAATTCAAACGACAATAAATATCCGATTGAGTCCCGTAATATATCGAGACGTTCGAAATTGAAAACAGAAGCTCTGAGCAAATTCAAACGACAATAAATTTTTACTTGGATGTCCGATTGTGTCTCGTAGTATATCGAGATGCTCGTAATTGAAAACGAAAGTTCGTAGCAAATACAAAAGACAATAAATTTTTACTTGGATGTCTGTTTGACTCCCATAATATATTGAGGCGCTCGTAATTGTAAACGGAAGCTCGTTGGAAATTCAAAAGACAATAAAGTTTTACTCGGATGTCATATTGAGTCCCATAATATATCGAGACACTCATAAATTAAAACGGAAGCTCGTTGGAAATTCAAATCATAATAACTTTTTACTCGTATGTTCGATTGAGTCCCGTAGTATATCGAGATGCTCAAATTCAGAACAGAGGCTCTTAGCAAATTCAAACGACAATAAATATCCGATTGAGTCCCGTAATATATCGAGACGTTCGAAATTGAAAACAGAAGCTCTGAGCTAATTCAAACGACAATAAATTTTTACTCAGATGTCCGATTGTGTCCCGTAGTATATCGAGACGCTCGTAATTTAAAACGGAAGCTTGTAGCAAATTGAAAAGACAATAAATTTTTACTCAGATGTCCAATTGAGTCTGATAATATATCGAGACGCTCCAAATTGAAAACGAAAGCTCGTTGGAAATTCAAAAGACAATAAATTTTTACTCAGATGTTCGATTGAGTCCCATAATATATCGAGACGTCCGTAATTGAAACAAAGCTCGTAGCAAATGAAAACCACAATAACTTTTAACTCCGATATCCGATTGAGTCGCGTAATATACAGAGACACTCTAAATTGAAAACAAAAGCTTGAGCAAATTCAAACGACAATAACTTTTAACTCAGATGTCCAAATGAAAGCCGTAATAAATCGAGATGCTCAAAATTGAAAACAGAAGCTCGTAGCAAATGCAAACCACAATAACTTTTTACTCCGATATCCGATTGAGTCCCGTAATATATCGAGACGCTTGAAATTGAAAACAGAAGCTCTGAGCAAATTCGAACGACAATAAACGGAATATCGTAGCAAATTCAAACAACAATAAATTTTTACACGGATGTCCGATTGAGTCCCATAATATATCGAGACGCTCGTAATTGAAAACAGAAGCTCGTTGGAAATTCAAACTGTAATAACTTTTTACTCGTATATCCGATTGAGTCCCGTAGTATATCGAGATGCTCGAAATTCAGAATAGAGGCTCTTAGCAAATTCAAAGGACAATAAATTTTTACTCGGATGTCCGATTGAGTCCCGTAATATATTGAGATGCTCGAAATTGAAAACAGAAGCTCGTAGCAAATGCAAACCACAAGAACTTTTAACTCCAATATCCGATTGCGTCCCGTAATATATCGAGACGCTTGAAATGGAAAACAGAAGCTCTGAGCAAATTCAAACGACAATAAATTTTCCGATTGTGTCCCGTAGTATATCGAGACGCTCGTAATTGAAAACTGAAGCTCGTAGCAAATTCAAAAGACAATAAATTTTTACTCGGATGTCCGATTGAGTCACATAATATATCGAGACGCTCGTAATTGAAAACGAAAGCTCGTTGGAAATTCAAAAGACAATAAATTTTTACTCAGATGTTCGATTGAGTCCCATAATATATCAAGACGCTCGTAATTGAAAACAGAAGCTCGTAGCTAATGCAAACCACAATAACTTTTAACTCCAACATCCGATTGAGTCCCGTAATATATCGAGACGCTTGAAATGGAAAACAGAAGCTCTGAGCAAATTCAAACGACAATAACTTTTAACTCAGATGTCCGATCGTGTCCCGTAGTTTATCGAGACGCTCGTAATTGAAAACGGAAGCTCGTAGAAAATTCAAAAGACAATAAATTTTTACACGAATGTCCGATTGAGTCCCATAATATATCGAGACGCTCGTAATTGAAAACGGAAGCTCGTTGGAAATTCAAACCGTAATAAGTTTTTACTCGTATGTCCGATTGAGTCCCGGATTATATCAAGACGCTCAAAATTCAGAATAGAGGCTCTTAGCAAATTAAAACGACAATAAATTTTTACTCGGATGTCCGATTGTGTCCCGTAGTATATCGAGAGGCTCGTAATTGAAAACGGAAGCTCGTAGCAAATTCAAAAGACAATAAATTTTTACTCGGATGTCCGATTGAGTTCCATAATATATCGAGACGCACGTAATTGAAAACGAAAGCTCGTTGGAAATTCAAAAGACAATAAATTTTTACTCGGATGTCCTATTGAGTCCCATAATATATCGAGACGCTCATAATTGAAAATGGAAGCTCGTTGGAAATTCAAACCATAATAACTTTTTACTTGGATGTCCGATTGAGTCCTGAAGTATATAGAGACGATCGAAATTTAGAACAGAGGCTCTTAGCAAATTCAAACGACAATACATTTTTTCTCGGATGTCCGATTGAGTCCCGTAACATATCGAGATGCTCGAAATTGAAAACAGAAGCTCGTAGCAAATGCAAACCACAATAACTTTTTACTCCGATATCCGATTGAGTCCCGTAATATATCGAGACGCTTGAAATTGAAAACAGAAGCTCTGAGCTAATTCAAACGACAATGACTTTTAACTCGGATGTCCGATTGTGTCCCATAGTATATCGAGACGCTCGTAATTGAAAACGGAAGCTCGTAGCGAATTCAAAAGACAATAAATTTTTACACGGATGTTCGCTTGAGTCCCATAATATATCGAGACGCTCGTAATTGAAAACGGAAGCTCGTTGGAAATTCAAACCGTAATAACTTTTTACTCGTATGTCCGATTGAGTCCCGTAGTATATCGAGACGCTCGAAATTAAGAACAGAGGCTCTTAGCAAATTGAAACGACAATAAATTTTTACTCGGATGTCCGATTGAGTTCCGTAATATATCGAGATGCTCGAAATTGAAAACAGAAGCTCGTAGCAAATGCAAATCACAAGAACTTTTAACTCCAATATCCGATTGAGTCCCGTAATATATCGAGATGCTCAAAATTGAAAACAGAAGTTCTGAACAAATTCAAACGACAATAAATTTTTACTCGGATGTCCGATTGTGTCCCGTAGAATTCAGGCGGTTAGTCCTTTGTTCTTTTGGAAAAGGGAGAAGAGAGACACAAAAAGAATTCAGGTGGTTAGTCCTTGGCGAATTCTTTTTGGCAAAGGGAGAAGGGAATGACAAAGATGAATAGCACAAGTTTTCAAGGTTTGGAAAAACTAGAAAACTTTGGAAAGCTTTTGGCAAAAGGAAGAAGAAGTTCAAAGAGACTCAGAAATCAATGTGGAAAACTTGCTTGTGTAAAGAATGAATTGGAAAAGATTGATTGATAGAATGAATTAATTGAAAATGCAAAACAAAGCCTTGCTTTTATAGACTCTTCATGTCTGGTCAAGAAGACCATTTAGAAGAGTTATAACTTTTAGAAAAACTTAAAACCAATTTGAAAAAGTCAAAACCTTTTTGAAGAGTTACATCTTTTGATTTATTTAGAAACAACCACTGGTAATCGATTACCAAATTAGTGTAATCGATTACACAAAGCTTTTAGTGAAAGGATGTGACTCTTCACATTTGAATTTGAATTTCAACGTTCAAAGACACTGGTAATTGATTACCAAAACATTGTAATCGATTACAGCTTTTTTGAAATCAATTGGAACGTTGTAAATTCATTTGAAAACTTTTTCAAATCCATTTTGCTACTGGTAATCGATTACAACAATCTGGTAATCGATTACCAGAGAGTAAAACCTCTTTGATAAAAGGTTTTGTCAAAAACTCATGTGCTATTCAAAGTTTTGAAAAACTTTTTAATACTTATCTTGATTGAGTTTTCTCTTCATTCTTGAATCTTGAGTCTTGAATCTTGATTCATGACTTTAGACTTTCTTCTTGAGTCTTGAATTCTTCTTGATTCTTATCTTGAACACTTGAATTGTTCTTGATTCACTTGAGTCGATCTTTGATTGATCTTTGAGCTTTTTGTCATTACCTTTGTCATCATCTTTTGTTATCATCATTGTTATCATCAAAACACCTTTGAATCACCTTTGATTCACCATGAAGCTTTGCTTCTACACAAAATATATCGAGACGCTCGTAATTGAAAACGGAAGCTCGTTGGAAATTCAAACCATAATAACTTTTTACTTGGATGTCCGATTGAGTCCCGTAGTATATCGAAACGCTCGAAATTCAGAACAGAGGCTCTTAGCAAATTCAAATGACAATACATTTTTACTCGGATGTCCGATTGTGTCCCGTAGTATATTGAGACGCTTGAAATTCTGAACAGAAGCTCTGAGCAAATTCAAACGACAATAAGTTTTAACTCGGATGTCTGATTGAAAACGGATTCTCGTAGCAAGTGCGAACCACAATAACTTCTAACTCGGATGTCCGATTAAGTCCCGTAATATAACGAGACGCTTGAAATTGAAAACAGAAGCTTTGAGCAAATTCAAACGACAATAACTTTTTACTCGGATGTCCGATTGTGTCCCGTAGTATATCGAGCCGCTTGAAATTCTGAAGAAATCTCTGAGCAAAATCAAACGAAAATAACTTTTTACTCAAATGTTCGAATGAATCCCATAATATATCGAGATGCTCGTAATTGAAAACAGAAGCCCGTAGCAAATGCAAACCACAATAACTTTTAACTCGGATTTCCGATTAAGTCCCGTAATATATCGAGATGCTCGAAATTGAAAAAGAAAGCTCATAGCAAATGCAAATCACAATAACTTTTAACTCGGATGTACAATTAAGTCCCGCAATATATCGAGACGCTCGAATTTGAAAACAGAAGCTCTGACCAAATTCAAACGACAATAACTTTTTACTCGGATGTCCGAATGAATCCCGTAATATATCGAGATGCTCAAAATTGAAAACAGAAGCTTGTAGCAAATGCAAACCACAATAACTTTTAACTCCGATATTCTATTGAGTCCTGCAATATATCGAGACGCTCGAAATTGAAAACAGAAGCTCTGACCAAATTGAAACGACAATAACTTTTTACTCGGATGTCCGAATGAATCCCATAATATATCGAGACGCTCGTAATTGAAAACGGAAGCTCTGAGCAAATTCTGACAACAATAACTTTTTACCCGGATGTTCGATTGTGTGCCGTAGTATATCGAAACGCTCGTAATTTAAAATGTAAGCTGGTAGCAAATTCAAACGATAATAAGTTTTAGCTCAAATGTCCGATTGAGTCCCGTAATATATCGAGACGCTCGAAATTGAAAACAGAAGCTCTGACCAAATTCTAACGACAATAACTTTTTACTCGGATGTCCGAATGAATCCCGTAATATATCGAGATGCTCAAAATTGAAACAGAAGCTAATAGCAATTGCAAACCATAATAACTTTTAACTCCGATATTCGATTTAGTCCCATGATATATCGAGACGCTATAAATTGAAAAAAGAAGCTATGAGCAAATTCAAACGACAATAACTTTTAACTCAGATCTCCGATTGTGTCCCGTAGTATATCGAGACGCTCGTAATTGAAAACGGAAGCTCGTAGCAAATTCAAGCGACAATAACTTTTTACTCGGATGTTCGATTGAGTCCCGTAATATATCGAGACGCTCGTAATTGAAAGTGGAAGCTCGTAGCAAATTCAAACCATAATAACTTTTTACTCGGACGTCCGATTGAGACCCGTAGTATATCGAGACGCTCAAAATTCATAATAGAAGCTCTGAGCAAATTCAAACGATATTAACTTTTTACTCGAATGTCCGATTGTGTCTCGTAATATATCGAGATGCTCGAAATTCAGAACAGAAGCTGTGAGCAAAATCAAACGACATTAACATTTTACTCGGATGTTCGAATGAATCCCATAATATATCGTGACGCTTGTAATTGAAAACGAAAGCTCATAGCAAATTCAAACGACAATAACTTTTTACTCGGATGTCCGATTGTGTCCCGTAGTATATCGAGATGATCGAAATTGAAAACAGAAGCTCTGAGCAAATTCTAACGACAATAACTTTCTACTCGGATGTCCGGTTGTGTCCCGTAATATATCAAGACGCTCGTAATTGAAAATGGAAGCTTGTAGCAAATTCCAACCCCTATAACAATTAACTTGGATGTCCAATTGTGTCCCGTAGTATATCGAGACGCTCGAAATTGAAAACAGAAGCTCTGAGCAAATTCAAATGAAAACAACTTTGAATTCGGATGTCCGATTGAGTCCTGTAATATATTGACACGCTCGAAATTGAAAACGGAAGCTCGTAGCAAATGCAACCCACAATAACTTTTAACTTTGATGTCCGATTGAGTCCCGTAATATATCGAGACGCTCGAAATTGAAAACAGAACCTTTGAGCAAATTCTAAAGACAACAACTTTTAACTCGGATGTCCGATTGAGTCCCGTAATATATCGAGACGCTCGTAATTGAAAGCGGAAGCTCGTAGCAAATTCAAACCATAATAACTTTTTACTCGGATGTTCGATTGAGTCCCGTAGTATATCGAGATGCTCAAAATTCATAATAGAAGCTCTGAGCAAATTGAAACGATAATAACTTTTTACTCGGATGTCCGATAGTGTCTTGTAATCTATCGAGACACTCGAAATTCAGAACAGAAGCTCTGAGCAAAATCAAATGACATTAACATTTTACTCGGATGTTCGAATGAATCCCATAATATATCGTGACGCTCGTAATTGAAAACGAAAGCTCATAGCAAATTCAAACGACAATAACTTTTTACTCGGATGTCCGATTGTGTCCCGTAGTATAGCGAGATGATCGAAATTGAAAACAGAAGCTCTGAGCAAATTCAAACGATAATAACTTTTTACTCGGTTGTCCGATTGTGTCTTGTAATATATCGAGACGCTCGAAATTCAGAACAGAAGCTATGAGCAAAATCAAACGACATTAACATTTTACTCGGATGTTCGAATGATTCCCATAATATATCATGACACTTGTAATTGAAAACGAAAGCTCATAGCAAATTCAAACGACAATAACTTTTTACTCGGATGTCCGATTGTGTCCCGTAGTATATCGAGATGATCGAAATTGAAAACAGACGCTTTGAGCAAATTCAAACGACATTAAATTTTTACTCGGATGTCCAATTGTGTCCCGTGTTATATCGAGATGCTCGAAATTCAGAATAGAAGCTCTGACCCAAATCTAACGAGAATAACTTTTTACTCAGTGTCCAAATGAATCCCGTAATATATCGAGACACTCGTAATTGAAAACAGAAGCTCATAGCAAATTCAAACGACAATAACTTTTTACTCGCATGTCCAACTGAGTCCCGTAACATATTGAGAAGCTTGAAATTGAAAACAGAAGCTCGTAGCAAATGCAAACCGCAATAACTTTTAACTCGGATGTCCGATTGCGTTCCATAATATATCGAGACTCTTGAAATTGAAAACAGAAGCTCTGAGCAAATTCTAACGACAATAACTTTTTACTCGGATGTCCGGTTGTGTACCGTAATATATCGAGACGCTTGTAATTGAAAATGGAAGCTCGTAGCAAATTCCAACCCCTATAACAGTTAACTTGGATGTCCAATTGTGTCCCGTAGTATATCGAGACGCTTGAAATTGAAAACAGAAGCTCTGAGCAAATTCAAACGAAAACAACTTTTAATTCGGATGTCCGATTGAGTCCCGTAATATATTGATACTCTCGAAATTGAAAACGGAAGCTCGTAGCAAATGCAACCCACAATAACTTTTAACTCTGATGTCCGATTGAGTCCCGTAATATATCGAGACGCTAGAAATTGAAAACAGAACCTTTGAGCAAATTCAAAAAGACAACAACTTTTAACTCGGATGTCCGATTGTGTCCCGTAGTATATCGAGACGCTTGAAATTCTGAACTGAAGCTCTGAGCAAAACCAAAAGACAATAACTTTTTACTCACATGTCCGAATGAATCCCGTAATATGTTGAGACACTCGTCACTGAAAAAGGAAGCTCTGTTTAAATTCTAACGACAATAACTTTTTACTCGGATGTCCGATACTACCGATTGTGTCCGTAATATATCGAGACGCTTGAAATTGTGAAAAGAAGCTCTGAGCAAAATCGTACGACAATAACTTTTTACTCGGATGTTCGAATGAATCCCATAATATATCGACACACTCGTAATTGAAGACGGAAGCTCGTAGCGAATGCAAACCACAATAACTTCTAACTCGGATGTCGGATTAAGTCCTGTAATATATCGAGACGCTCGAAATTAAAAACAAAAACTCTGAGTCAATTCAAACGACAATGACTTTTAACTCTGAGCAAATTCAAACGACAATAAATTTTTACTTGGATGTTCAATTGTGTCTCGTATCATATCAAGATGCCCGAAATTCAGAATAGAAGCTCTGACCCAAATCTAACGAGAATAACTTTTTACTCAGTGTCCGTATGAATCACGTAATATATCGAGACACTCGTAATTGAAAATAGAAGCTTTGAGCAAATTCAAATGACAATAACTTTTTACTCGGATGTCCGATTGTGTCCCGTAGTATATCGAGACGCTTGAAATTGTGAAAAGAAGCTCTGAGCAAAATCGTACGACAATAACTTTTTACTCGGATGTTCGAATGAATCCCATAATATATCGAGACACTCGTAATTGAAAACGGAAGCTCGTAGCGAATGCAAACCACAATAACTTCTAACTCGGATGTCGGATTAAGTCCCGTAATATATCGAGACGCTCGAAATTAAAAACAAAAACTCTGAGTAAATTCAAACGACAATGACTTTTTACTCGGATGTCCGATTGTGTCCCGTAGTATATCGAGACGCTTGAAATTCTGAGCAGAAGCTCTGAGAAAATTCAAACGACAATAAGTTTTAACTCGGATGTCCGATTGAAAATGGATTCTCGTAGCAAATGCGAACCACAATAACTTCTAACTCGGATGTCCGATTAAGTCCCGTAATATATCGAGACGCATATAATTGAAAACAAAAGCTTTGAGCAAATTCACATGACAATAACTTTTTACTCGGATATCTGATTGTGTCCTGTAGTATATCGAGACGCTCGTAATTGAAATCGGAAACTCGTAGCAAATTCAAACGACAATAAGTTTTAACTCGGATGTCCGATTGTGTTCCGTAGTATATCGAGACGCTTGAAATTCTGAACAAAAGCTCTGAGCAAATTCAAACGACAATAAGTTTTAACTCGGATGTCCGATGAAGTCCCGTAATATATCGAGATGCTCGAAATTGAAAAAGAAAGCTCATAGCAAATGCAAACCACAATAACTTTTAACTCCGATATCCGATTGAGTCCCGTAATATATCGAGACGCTTGAAATTGAAAACAAAAGAACTGAGCAAATTCAAACGACAATAACTTTTTACTCGGAAGTCCGATTGTGTCCCGTAGTATATCGAGACGCTCGTAATTGAAAATGGAACCTCGTAGCAAAATCAAACGACAATAAATTTTTACTCGGATGTCTGATTGAGTCCCATAATATATTGAGACGCTCGTAATTGAAAACGAAAGCTCATAGTAAATGCAAACCACAATAACTTTTAATTCGGATGTCCGATTAAGTCCCGTAATATATCGAGATGCTCGAAATTGAAAACAGAAGCTCTGAGCAAATTCAAACGACAATAACTTTTTACTCGGAAGTCCGATTGTGTTCCGTAGTATATCGAGACGCTCGTAATTGAAAACGGAACCTCGTAGCAAAATCAAACGACAATAAATTTTTACTCGGATGTCCGATTGAGTCCCATAATATATTGAGACGCTCGTAATTGAAAACGGAAGCTCATAGTAAATGCAAACCACAATAACTTTTAATTCGGATGTCCGATTAAGTCTCGTAATATATCGAGACGCTCGAAATTGAAAACAGAAGCTCTGAGCAAATTCATATGATAATAACTTTTAACTCGGATGTCCGATTGAGTCTCGTAATATGTCGAGACGCTCGAAATTCAGAATAGAAGATCTGAGCCAATTCAAACGAGAAATACTTTTTCCTCGAATGTCCAATTGTGTCCCGTAATAAGTCGAGACGCTCGTAATTGAAAATGAAAGCTCGTTGTAAATTCAAACAACAACAACTTTTTACTCGAATGTCCGATTGAGTTCTGAATATATCAAGATGCTCGAAATTGAAAACGAAAGCTCGTAGCAAATGCAAACCACAATAACTTTTAACTTGGATGTCCGATTAAGTCCTCTAATATAACGAGACGCTCGAAATTCAGAACAGAAGCTCTAAGCAAATTCAAACGACAATAACTTTTTACTCGGATGTCCGATTGAGTCCCGTAATATATCTAGACGCTCGTAATTGAAAATGGAAGCTCGTAGCAAATTCAAAGGACAATAACTTTTAACTTGGATGTTCGATTGAGTGCTGTGATATATCAAGACGCTTGAAATTGAAAACAGAAGCTCTGAGCAAATTCAAACGATAATAACTTTTTACTCGGATGTACGATTGTTTCCCGTTGATTTGAAGCTCTGATACCAGATGATGTGAACCTTACGGGGCGGAACGTTTGATACAGGCTACGGAGATTTGGATGACGCCACTTCCGGTGAAGGAAGATAAGTCTGGGTAGACGCCACAAGGATTACCTTGATAAGTCTGAGATTGGTTCAAAAAGGAACCCAGAGAGAAGCTCTCACCAAATTTTATGAAAATGCCAAAAGTTTTTTTTATTGAAACCAAAAACCAATACTTATAGTGTATCTAAACAAAAAGTTTGGGCAAAAATTACAATAAATAAAAAATTATAAATAAAAAAAGAACATATTTATTATGGGTCTTCAAATTAATCTGGGCCTTCAGCAACAATTAATAGTCTTGATAATGTCTCTGCCTTTGGGCCTTCATCCTTCTCTACTTGGGCCTTCATCCTTCTCCACTCGGGGGCTTTGTCCTTCTCCACTTGGGCCTTCGTCCTTCTCCACTTGGGCCTTAAGCCTATATTTCGCCAGTTTCAGGATTCTAATCATGTGTCGGCTGAAACACAACTTCGGTTGAGCTCGAACGAAAAAACGTAGCCGACCTACATTGTAAATTTTTACGGCAACACCCAACAAAAAAGAATCCTCTACCATAAAAAATATTATCGGCCAGCGTTTGTAAACAAAATTGCACAATGTCGTCTGAAAAATATCAGTCGGGGCTATTTAATTACCGATGTATGCTATTGTTTTTTCTATTCAATCCCTAAATAATATTTGGATGATGTCTATTAGGAAATGTTGGATCGGCGACATCCAGTGATGCTTCTTTTTTAAAAATCGATTGGTCCTCTTTCCAGGCCGACGTCGACTAGCATTTTTTTCGATCAGTATCGGTGAATCATGTTTTTTTGCCGAGGTTGGCTAATGTTTTCCTTGCCAAGCAAATGAAAACATGCCGCTGTCGGCCGAAACACAACTTCGGTTGAGCTCGAACGAAAAAACGTAGCCGACCTACATTGTAAATTTTTACGGCAACACCCAACAAAAAAAAATCCTCTGCCATAAAAAAATATTATCGGCCAGCGTTTGTAAACAAAATTGCACAATGTCGGCTGAAAAATATCAGTCGCGGCTTTACAACGACCGATGTCGGCTATTGTATTTTCTATTCAATCCCTGAATAATATTTGAATGATGTCTATTAGGAAACGTTCAGTCGGCGTCATCCGGTGATGATTCATTTTTAAACATTGATCGGTCATCTTTCTTGGCCGACGTCGGCAAGCATTTTTTCCGATCAATATCGGTGAATCATGTTTCTTTCCAAGGTGGACTAATGTTTTCCTTGACGAGTAAATGAAAACATGCCGGGGTCGGCCGAAACACAACTTCGGTTGAGCTCGAACGAAAAAACCTAGCCGACCTACATTGTAAATTTTTACGGCAACACCACACAAAAAAGCATCCTCTACCGTAAAAAAATATTATCGGCCAGCGTTTGTAAAAAAGCTTGCGCAATGTCGGCTGAAAAATAGCAGTCGCGGCTATTTAACGACTTATGTTGGCTGTTGTTTTGACTATTGAATCCCTGAATAATATTTGGATGATATCGATTAGGAAATGTTTGATCGACGTCACAAGGTGATTTTTTTTAAGACCGGGATCTGTTCACTTTCCTTGCCGATGTCGGCTAGGATATTTTTGTTATCAGTATCGGTCAATAAAGTTTTTTTCCGAGGTGGGCAAATGTTTTGCTTGCCGAGTAAATGAAAACATGGCGGTGTCGGTTGAAACAAAACTTCGGTTGAGTGGACACGAAAAAACCTAGCCGACCTACATTGTAAATTTTAACGGCAACACGGAACAAAAAAGCATCCTCTACCGTAAAAAAGTATTCTTGGCCAGCGTTTGTAAAATAATTGCGCAATGTCGGCTGAAAAATATCAGTCGGGGCTATTTAACTACCGATGTCGGCTATTTTTTTTTCTATTCAATCCCTAAATAATATTTGGATGATGTGATGAGAATCATGAAACTGGCCAAATACAGGCTAAAGGCCCAAGTGGAGAAGGACGAAGGCCCAAGTGGTGAAGGACAAAGCCCCCGAGTGGAGAAGGGTGAAGGCCCAAGTGGAGAAGGATGAAGGCCTAGAGGCAGAGACACTATCAAGACTATTAATTGTTGCTGAAGGCCCAAACTAATTTGAAGGCCCAAGTTAAATAAGTTTTTAGTTACAATTTATTTTTATTGTAATTTTGGCCCAAACTGTTTAGAAGGCCCATGTCTATTTTAATCTTTTTGTTCAGCTACACTATAAGTATTGGTTTTTATTTTCAATAAAAAAAAAAAACTTTTGGGCATTTTCATAAAATTGGGTGAGAGTTTCTCTCTGGGTTCCTTGTTGATCCAATTATCAGACTTATCAAGGTAATCCTTGTGGCATCTACCCTGACTTATCTTCCTTCACCGGAAGTGGCGTCTACCCAGACTTATCTTCCTTTACCGGAAGTGGCGTCTACCCCGACTTATCTTCCTTCACCGGAAGTGGCGTCTACCCTGACTTATCTTCCTTCACTGGAAGTGGCGTCATCCAAACCTTCGTAGCCTGTATCAAATGATCCGCTCCTACTCAGGTTCACATCATCTGGTATCAGAGCTTCGGCTCTTGATACAGGTTCTATCCTATCCTATTATTTTTCTTTGTAATTTGTCTAGGTTCGTGTTTTGTCCTTGTTTTGTTATTTGCGTTTTTGTTTACATCTTGTTTCATTCTTGTTTGCGTCTTGTGTTCTGTTATTTGCGTTTTTGTTTACATCTTGTTTCATTCTTGTTTGCGTCTTGTGTTCTGTTATTTGCGTTCTAGTTTGCGTCTTGTGTTCTGTTATTTGCGTTCTTGTTTACATCTTGTTTCGTTCTTGTTCTTGTTCTTATCACGTTCTTGTTCTTGTTTCTTGTGTCTTTCACACTTTGTGTCAAAAAAAAAAAAGATGCAAAAATTTTGAAAAAAAAAGTGTGTTTGATCTTTGAACACGAAATTGAGGCATTTAGAGGTGTTTTTTTTAAAGAAAATCGTGGAACAAATCCCCTTATCTAGATTCTCCTCTGAATTCTGAGCGTTTTGATATATAGTGGGCCTCAAACAGACAACCGTAGCAAAAGTTATGAGCATTTGAAGTTTACTTGTCATATCTGTTATCTTATCTGTTATCCTATCTGTTATCTTATTTGTTATCATATCTGTTATCCAAATTAAATCTAATTTGTTATCCAAATCTGATCTATTATCCAAATCAAATCAAATCAAATTTTTTTTATCCAAATCAAGTCCAAGTTGTTATCCCAAATCAAATCTGTTACTCTGATAATTATATTGTCTTTCCTTTTATTTTATATTACCTTGTGTGTCTAATTCGGTCCATCTAGGAACTTAAGAGGGAACACGAGTGGTAAAAGGCAAGAGGGAATACATTACACAAAAGCCTATATTGAGAGCATCAAACACGAGTGAACTACCATCAAAGAGAGAAACACGTGAGTAGAGTGTGGTGAGGTCCTGAATTTTATTTTTTTTAATTTACTGCAAAATTCTTTGTTCCTTAATCATGGCAAGAGCTGGTGACAATGGTGGTGTATATCATCAACTGGACGAATCTCAGCACTTATTTCTGGACGCGTGGACTACACAAATGCAACGTTTGTTGAACCGTAACAAAGAAGAGCCCTACAGACGAATAGCCAAATCTTCCTCGTTTACTCTTAAACCTCTATCCCCTAGAAAAGTGTGTGATGACCAAATCAGAATGAGAGAAAAGAGAGAACAAGAGAAAGAAAATAGTGAGGCACCACAAAGGAATATGAAAAAGAAGAGTGATACACCCGAGGAAAAGAGTGATACACAAGAGAGAGAGAGTAATAATTCTAATCAGTTAACTATTTATGTTTCTCCTAGTGTTCAACCCTTATTGCAGGAATTTAAATATGTCTTTCCCAAGGAGATTCCTCATGGACTGCAACCTTCAAGAAGCATAGAACATCAAGTTGATCTCCTTCTAGAAGCTTCATTGCCTTACAAGCCAACTTACAACAGCAAGCCCCAAGAGACTCAACATAAGGATGCACAGGTCAAAGTTGAGTATGAGAAAAGATTGTATGACCTAGTGAAGGTGCAAATTGCAAAGAAGAATGAAAGGTATGCCAAGCAAGCCAACAAGAAAAGGAAGGAAGTGGTACCTGAACCCGGTGATGATCCTGGACATTTGAGGACAAATGTTTTCCAAGAAGGAGGGAATGATGAGAATCATGAAACTGGCCAAATACAGGCTAAAGGCCCAAGTGGAGAAGGACGAAGGCCCAAGTGGAGAAGGACAAAGCCCCCGAGTGGAGAAGGGTGAAGGCCCAAGTGGAGAAGGATGAAGGCCCAGAGGCAGAGACACTATCAAGACTATTAATTGTTGCTTAAGGCCCAAACTAATTTGAAGGCCCAAGTTAAATAAGTTTTTAGTTACAATTTATTTTTATTGTAATTTTGGCCCAAACTGTTTAGCAGGCCCATGTCTATTTTAATCTTTTTGTTCAGCTACACTATAAGTATTGGTTTTTGTTTTGAATAAAAAAACCTTTTGGCATTTTCATAAAATTTGGTGAGAGTTTCTCTCTGGGTTCCTTGTTGAACCAATTATCAGACTTATCAAGGTAATCCTTGTGGCGTCTACCTTGACTTATCTTCCTTCACGGGAAGTGGCGTCTACCCAGACTTATCTTCCTTCACCGGAAGTGGCGTCTACCCTGACTTATCTACCTTCATTGGAAGTGGCGTCTACCCAGACTTATCATCCTTCACCGGAAGTGGCGTCTACCCTGACCTATCTTCCTTCACGGGAAGTGGCGTCATCCAAATCTCCGTAACCTGTATCAAACGATCCGCTCCTACTCAGGTTCACATCATGATGTCTATTTGGAAATGTTGGATCGGCGACATCCGGTGATGCTTCTTTTTTAAAAATCGATCTGTCATCTTTCCGGCTAGCATTTTTTTCGACCAGTATCGGTGAATCATGTTTTTTTTGCCGAGGTTGGCTAATGTTTTCCTTGCCAAGCAAATGAAAACATGCCGGTGTGGGCCGCAACATAACTTCGGTTGAGCTCGAACGAAAAAATTTAGCCGACCAACATTGTCAATTTTTACGGCAAAAACCAACAAAAAAGACTTCTCACCCAAAAAAAAATATTATCGGCCAGCGTTTGTAAACAAAATTGCACAATGTCGGCTGAAAAATATCAGTCGCGGCTTTACAGCGACCGATGTCGGCTATTGTATTTCTATTCAATCCCTAAATAATATTTGGATGATGTCTATTTGGAAATGTTGGATCGGCGACATCCGGTGATGCTTCTTTTTTAAAAATCGATCTGTCATCTTTCCGGCTAGCATTTTTTTCGATCAGTATCGGTGAATCATGTTTCTTTCCGAGGTGGGCTAATGTTTTCCTTGCCGAGTAAATGAAAACATGCCGGGGTCGGCCGAAACACAACTTCGGTTGAGCTCGAACGAAAAAACCTGGCCGACCTACATTGTAAATTTTTACGGCAACACCACACAAAAAAGAATCCTCTACCGTAAAAAAATATTATCGGCCAGCGTTTGTAAAAAAGCTTGCGCAATGTCGGCTGAAAAATTGCAGTCGCGGCTATTTAACGTTTTATGTTGACTGTTGTTTTGACTGTTCAATCACTGAATAATATTTGGATGATATCGATTAGGAAATGTTTGATCGACGTCACAAGGTGATTTTTTTTAGACCTCAATCTGTTCACTTTCCTTGCCGATGTCGGCTAGGATTTTTTTTATCAGTATCGGTCAATAAAGTTTTTTTCCGAGGTGGGCAAATGTTTTGCTTGTCGAGTAAATGGAAACATGGCGGTGTCGGCTGAAAGAAAACTTCGGTTCAACGGACACGAAAAAACCTAGCAGACCTACATTGTAAATTTTTATTGCAACACCGAACAAAAAAGCATCCTCTACCGTAAAATAGTATTATCGGCAAGCGTTTGTAAAATAATTGCGGAATGTCGGCTGAAAAATATCAGTCGGGGCTATTTAACTACCGATGTCAGGTATTGTTTTTTCTATTCAATCCCTA
Organism: Glycine max; assembly: GCF_000004515.6. Lineage (NCBI taxonomy): Eukaryota > Viridiplantae > Streptophyta > Magnoliopsida > Fabales > Fabaceae > Glycine > Glycine max. The sequence continues at coordinate 150,509 of NW_024464721.1, forward strand.
AATAATAATTGGATGATGTCTATTAGGAAATGTTGGATCGGCGACATCCGGTGATGCTTCTTTTTTAAAAATCAATCGGTCATCTTTCCGGCTAGCATTTTTTTCCATCAGTATCGGTGGATCATGTTTTTTTGCCGAGGTTGGCTAATGCTTTTCCTTGCCAAGCAAATGAAAACATGCCGGTGTCGGCCGCAACATAACTTCGGTTGAGCTCGAACGAAAAAACGTAGCCGACCTACATTGTAAATTTTTACAGCAACACCCAACAAAAAAGAATCCTCTGCCATAAAAAACATATTATCGGCCAGCGTTTGTAAACAAAATTGCACAATGTCGGCTGAAAAATATCAGTCGCGGCTTTACAATGATCGATGTCGGCGATTGTATTTTCTATTCAATCCCTGAATAATATTTGGATGATGTCTATTAGGAAATGTTCGATCGGCATCATCCGGTGATGATTCTTTTTTAAACATCGATCGGTCATCTTTCCTGGCCGACGTCGCCTAACATTTTTTTCGATCAATATCGGTGAATCATGTTTTTTTCCGAGGTGGGCTGAGGTTTTCCTTGCCGAGTAAATGAAAACATGCGAGTGTCGGCCGAAACACAACTTCGGTTGAGCTCGAACGAAAAAACCTAGCCGACCTACATTGTAAATTTTTACGGCAACACCACACAAAAAAGAATCCTCTACCGTAAACAAATATTATCGGCCAGCGTTTGTAAAAAAGCTTGCGCAATGTCGGCTGAAAAATAGCAGTCGCGGCTATTTAACGACTTATGTTGGCTGTTGTTTTGACTGTTCAATCCCTGAATAATATTTGGATGATATCGATTAGGAAGTGTTTGATCGACGTCACAAGGTGATTTTTTTTAGACCTCGATCTGTTCACTTTCCTTGCCGATGTCGGCTAGGATTTTTTTTGTCAGTATCGGTCAATAAGGTTTTTTTCTGAGGTGGGAAAATGTTTTGCTTGCCGAGTAAATGAAGACATGGAGGTGTCGGCAGAAAGAAAATTCGGTTGAGCGGACACGAAAAAACCTAGCCGACCTACACTGTAAATTTTTACTGCAACACCGAACAAAAAAGCATCCTATACCGTAAAAAAGTATTATCGGCCTGCGTTTGTAAAATAATTGCGCAATGTCGGCTGAAAAATATCAGTCGGAGCTATTTAACTACCGATGTCGGGTATTGTTTTTTCTATTCAATCCCTAAATAATATTTGGATGATGTCTATTAGGAAATGTTCGATCGGCGACATCCGGTGATGCTTCTTTTTTAAAAATCGATCTGTCATCTTTCCGGCTAGCATTTTTTTCGATCAGTATCGGTGAATCATGTTTCTTTCCGAGGTGGACTAATGTTTTCCTTGCCGAGTAAATGAAAACATGCCGGGGTCGGCCGAAACCCAACTTTGGTTGAGCTCGAACGAAAATACCTGGCCGACCTACATTGTAAATTTTTACGGCAACACCACACAAAAAAGAATCCTCCACCGTAAAAAAATATTATCGGCCAGCGTTTGTAAAAAAGCTTGCGCAATGTCGGCTGAAAAATAGCAGTCGCGGCTATTTAACGACTTATGTTTGCTGTTGTTTTGACTGTTCAATCCCTGAATAAAATTTAGATGATATCGATTAGGAAATGTTTGATCGACGTCACAAGGTGATTTTTTTTAGACCTCGATCTGTTCACTTTCCTTGCCGATGTCGGCTAGGATTTTTTTTATTAGTATCGGTCAATAAAGTTTTTTCCGAGGTGGGCAAATGTTTTGCTTGTCGTGTAAATGAAAACATGGCGGTGTCGGCTGAAACAAAACTTCGGTTGAGCGGACACGAAAATACATAGCAGACCTACATTGTAAATTTTTATTGCAACACCGAACAAAAAAGCATCCTCTACCGTAAAATAGTATTCTCGGCCAGCGTTTGTAAAATAATTGCGGAATGTAGGCTGAAAAATATCAGTCGGGGCTATTTAACTACCGATGTCGGGTATTTTTTTTTCTATTCAATCCCTAAATAATACTTGGATGATGTCTATTTGGAAATGTTGGATCGGCGACATCCGGTGATGCTTCTTTTTTAAAAATTGATCTGTCATCTTTCCGGCTAGCATTTTTTTCGATCAGTATCGGTGAATCATGTTTCTTTCCGAGGTGGGCTAATGTTTTCCTTGCCGAGTAAATGAAAACATGCCGGGGTCGGCCGAAACACAACTTCGGTTGAGCTCGAACGAAAAAACCTGGCCGACCTACATTGTAAATTTTTACGGCAACTCCACACAAAAAAGAATCCTCTACCGTAAAAAAATATTATCGGCCAGCGTTTGTAAAAAAGCTTGCACAATGTCGGCTGAAAAATATCAGTCGCGGCTATTTAACGACTTATGTTGGCTGTTGTTTTGACTGTTCAATCCCTGAATAATATTTGGATGATATCGATTAGGAAATGTTTGATCGACGTCACAAGGTGATTTTTTTTAGACCTCGATCGGTTCACTTTCCTTGCCGATGTCGGCTAGGATATTTTTTTTATCAGTATCGGTCAATAAAGTTTTTTTCCGAGGTGGGCAAATGTTTTGCTTGCCGAGTAAATGAAAACATGGCGGTGTCGGCTGAAACAAAACTTCGGTTGAGCGGACACGAAAAAACCTAGCCGACCTACATTGTAAATTTTAACGGCAACACCGAACAAAAAAGCGTCCTCTACTGTAGAAAACTAATCTCGGCCAGCGTTTGTAACATAATTGCGCAATGTCGGCTGAAAAATATCAGTCGGGGCTATTTAACTACCGATGTCGGGTATTGTTTTTTCTATTCAATCCCTAAATAATATTTGGCTGATGTCTATTTGGAAATGTTGGATCGGCGACATCCGGTGATGCTTCTTTTTTAAAAATCGATCTGTCATCTTTCCGGCTAGGATTTTTTTCGATCAGTATCGGTGAATCATGTTTTTTTGCCGAGGTTGGCTAATGTTTTCCTTGCCAAGCAAATGAAAACATGCCGGTGTGGGCCGCAACATAACTTCGGTTTAGCTCGAACGAAAAAACGTAGCCGACTTACATTGTCAATTTTTACGGCAACACCACACAAAAAAGCATCCTCTACCGTAAAAAAATATTATCGGCCAGCGTTTGTAAAAAAGCTTGCGCAATGTCGGCTGAAAATTGCAGTCGCGGCTATTTAACGACTTATGTTGGCTGTTGTTTTGACTATTCAATCCCTGAATAATATTTGGATGATATCGATTAGGAAATGTTTGATCAACGTCACAAGGTGATTTTTTTTAGACCTCGATCTGTTCACTTTCCTTGCCGATGTTGGCTAGGATTTTTTTTATCAGTATCGGTCAATAAAGTTTTTTTCCGAGGTGCGCAAATGTTTTGCTTGTCTAGTAAATGAAAACATGACAGTGTCGGCTGAAAGAAAACTTCGGTTCAGCGGACACGAAAAAACCTAGCAGACCTACATTGTAAATTTTTATTACAAAACCGAACAAAAAAGCATCCTCTACCGTAAAATAGTATTATCGGCCAGCATTTGTAAAATAATTGCGGAGTGTCGGCTGAAAAATATCAGTCGGGGCTATTTAACTACCGATGTCGGGTATTGTTTTTTCTATTCAATCCCTAAATAATATTTGGATGATGTCTATTAGGAAATGTTGGATCGGCGACATCCGGTGATGCTTCTTTTTTAAAAATCGATCTGTCATCTTTCCGGCTAGGATTTTTTTCGATCAGTATCGATGAATCATGTTTTTTTGCCGAGGTTGGCTAATGTTTTCCTTGCCAAGCAAATGAAAACATGCCGGTGTGGACCGCAACATAACTTCGGTTGAGCTCCAACGAAAAAACGTAGCCGACGTACATTGTCAATTTTTACGGCAACACCCAACAAAAAAGACTCCTCTCCCATAAAAAAATATTATCGGCCAGCGTTTGTAAACAAAATTGCACAAAGTCGGCTGAAAAATATCAGTCGCGGCTTTACAACGATCGATGTCGGATGTTGTCTTTTCTATTCAATCCCTGAATAATATTTGGATGATGTCTATTAGGAAATGTTCGATCGGCGTCATCCGGTGATGATTCTTTTTTAAACATCGATCGGTCATCTTTCCTGGCCGACGTCGGCTAGCATTTTTTTCTATCAATATCGGTGAATCATGTTTTTTTCCGAGGTGGGGTAATGTTTTCCTTGCAGAGTAAATGAAAACATGCCGGTGTGGGCCGAAACACAACTTCGGTTGAGCTCGAACGAAAAAACCTAGCCGACCTACATTGTAAATTTTTACGGCAACACCACAAAAAAAAGCATCCTCTACCGTAAAAAAATATTATCGGCCAGCGTTTGTAAAAAAGCTTGCGCAATGTCGGCTGAAAAATAGCAGTCGCGGCTATTTAACGTTTTATGTTGACTGTTGTTTTGACTGTTCAATCACTGAATAATATTTGGATGATATCGATTAGGAAATGTTTGATCGACGTCACAAGGTGATTTTTTTTAGACCTCGATCTGTTCACTTTCCTTGCCGATGTCGGCTAGGATTTTTTTTTTATCAGTATCGGTCAATAAAGTTTTTTTGCGAGGTGGGCAAATGTTTTGCTTGCCGAGTAAATGAAAACATGGCGGTGTCGGCTGAAACAAAACCTCGGTTGAGCGGACACGAAAAAATCTAGCCGACCTACATTGTAAATTTTAACGGCAACACCTAACAAAAAAGCATCCTCTACACTAGAAAAGTATTCTCGGCCAGCGTTTGTAAAATACTTGCGCAATGTCGGCTGAAAAATATCAGTCGGGGCTATTTAACTACCGATGTCGGGTATTGTTTTTTCTATTCAATCCCTAAATAATATTTGGATGATGTCTATTTGGAAATGTTGGATCGGCGACATCCGGTGATGCTTCTTTTTTGAAAATCGATCTGTCATCTTTCCGGCTAGGATTTTTTTAGATCGGTATCGGTGAATCATGTTTTTTTCCGAGGTGGGGTAATGTTTCCCTTGCCGAGTAAATGAAAACATGCCGGTGTGGGCCGAAACACAACTTCGGTTGAGCTCGAACGAAAAAACCTGGCCGACCTACATTGTAAATTTTTACGGCAACACCACACAAAAATGAATCCTCCACCGTAAAAAAATATTATCGGCCAGCGTTTGTAAAAAAGCTTGCGCAATGTCGGCTGAAAAATAGCAGTCGCGGCTATTTAACGTCTTATGTTGACTGTTGTTTTGACTGTTCAATCACTGAATAATATTTGGATGATATCTATTAGGAAATGTTTGATCGACGTCACAAGGTGATTTTTTTTAGACATCGATCTGTTCACTTTCCTTGCCGATATCGGCTAGGATTTTTTTTTTTTATCAGTATCGGTCAATAAAGTTTTTTTGCGAGGTGGGCAAATGTTTTGCTTGCCGAGTAAATGAAAACATGGCGGTGTCGGCTGAAACAAAACCTCGGTTGAGCGGACACGATTAAACCTAGCCGACCTACATTGTAAATTTTAACGGCAACACCGAACAAAAAAGCATCCTCTACACTAGAAAAGTATTCTCAGCCAGCGTTTGTAAAATACTTGCGCAATGTCGGCTGAAAAATATTAGTCGGGGCTATTTAACTACCGATGTCGGCTATTGTTTTTTCTATTCAATCCCTAAATAATATTTGGATGATGTCTATTTGGAAATGTTGGATCGGCGAAATCCGGTGATGCTTCTTTTTTGAAAATCGATCTGTCATCTTTCCGGCTAGGATTTTTTTCGATCGGTATCGGTGAATCATGTTTTTTTGTCGAGGTTGGCTAATGTTTTCCTTGCCAAGCAAATGAAAACATGCCGGTGTCGGCCGCAACATAACTTCGGTTGAGCTCAAACGAAAAAACGTAGCCGACCTACATTGTCAATTTTTACGGCAACACCCAACGAAAAAGACTCCTCTCCCATAAAAAAATATTATCGACCAGCGTTTGTAAATAAAAATTGCACAATGTCGGCTGAAAAATATCAGTCGCGGCTTTACAACGATCGATGTCGGCTGTTGTCTTTTCTATTCAATCCCTGAATAATATTTGGATGATGTGTATTAGGAAATGTTCGATCGGCGTCATCCGGTGATGATTCTTTTTTAAACATCGATCGGTCATCTTTCCTGGCCGACGTCGGCTAGCATTTTTTTCGATCAATATCGGTGAATCATATTTTTTTCCGAGGTGGGGTAATGTTTTCCTTGCCGAGTAAATGAAAACATGCCGGTGTGGGCCGAAACACATTTCGGTTGAGCTCGAACGAAAAAACCTAGCCGACCTACATTGTAAATTTTTACGGCAACACCACACAAAAAAGCATCCTCTACCGTAAAAAAAATATTATCGGCCAGCGTTTGTAAAAAGGCTTGCGCAATGTCCGCTGAAAAATAGCAGTCGCGGCTATTTAACGTTTTATGTTGACTGTTGTTTTGACTGTTCAATCACTGAATAATATTTGGATGATATCGATTAGGAAATGTTTGATCGACGTCACAAGGTGATTTTTTTTAGACCTCGATCTGTTCACTTTCGTTGCCGATGTCGGCTAGGATTTTTTTTTTTATCAGTATCGGTCAATAAAGTTTTTTTTCGAGGTGGGCAAATGTTTTGCTTGCCGAGTAAATGAAAACATGGCGGTGTCGGCTGAAACAAAACCTCGGTTGAGCGGACACCAGAAAACCTAGCCGACCTACATTGTAAATTTTAACGGCAACACCGAACAAAAAAGCATCCTCTACACTAGAAAAGTATTCTCGGCCAGCGTTTGTAAAATACTTGCGCAATGTCGGCTGAAAAATATCAGTCGGGGCTACTTAACTACCGATGTCGGCTATTGTTTTTTCTATTCAATCCCTAAATAATATTTGGATGATGTCTATTTGGAAATGTTGGATCGGCGACATCCGGTGATGCTTCTTTTTTGAAAATCGATCTGTCATCCTTCCGGCTAGGATTTTTTTCGATCGGTATCGGTGAATCATGTTTTTTTGCCGAGGTTGGCTAATGTTTTCCTTGCCAAGCAAATGAAAACATGCCGGTGTCGGCCGCAACATAACTTCGGTTGAGCTCAAACGAAAAAACGTAGCCGACCTACATTGTCAATTTTTACGGCAACACCCAACAAAAAAGACTCCTCTCCCATAAAAAAAATATTATCGGCCAGCGTTTGTAAACAAAATTGCACAATGTCGGCTGAAAAATATCAGTCGCGGCTTTACAACGATCGATGTCGGCTTTTGTCTTTTCTATTCAATCCCTGAATAATATTTGGATGATGTCTATTAGGAAAGGTTCGATCGGCGTCATCCGGTGATGATTCTTTTTTAAACATCGATCGGTCATCTTTCCTGGCCGACGTCGGCTAGCATTTTTTTCGATCAATATCGGTGAATCATGTTTTTTTCCGAGGTGGGGTAATGTTTTCCTTGCCGAGTAAATGAAAACATGCCGGTGTGGGCCGAAACACATTTCGGTTGAGCTCGAACGAAAAAACCTAGCCGACCTACATTGTAAATTTTTACGGCAACACCACACAAAAAAGCATCCTCTACCGTAAAAAAAATATTATCGGCCAGCGTTTGTAAAAAGGCTTGCGCAATGTCCGCTGAAAAATAGCAGTCGCGGCTATTTAACGTTTTATGTTGACTGTTGTTTTGACTGTTCAATCACTGAATAATATTTGGATGATATCGATTAGGAAATGTTTGATCGACGTCACAAGGTGATTTTTTTTAGACCTCGATCTGTTCACTTTCGTTGCCGATGTCGGCTAGGATTTTTTTTTTTATCAGTATCGGTCAATAAAGTTTTTTTTCGAGGTGGGCAAATGTTTTGCTTGCCGAGTAAATGAAAACATGGCGGTGTCGGCTGAAACAAAACCTCGGTTGAGCGGACACCAGAAAACCTAGCCGACCTACATTGTAAATTTTAACGGCAACACCGAACAAAAAAGCATCCTCTACACTAGAAAAGTATTCTCGGCCAGCGTTTGTAAAATACTTGCGCAATGTCGGCTGAAAAATATCAGTCGGGGCTACTTAACTACCGATGTCGGCTATTGTTTTTTCTATTCAATCCCTAAATAATATTTGGATGATGTCTATTTGGAAATGTTGGATCGGCGACATCCGGTGATGCTTCTTTTTTGAAAATCGATCTGTCATCCTTCCGGCTAGGATTTTTTTCGATCGGTATCGGTGAATCATGTTTTTTTGCCGAGGTTGGCTAATGTTTTCCTTGCCAAGCAAATGAAAACATGCCGGTGTCGGCCGCAACATAACTTCGGTTGAGCTCAAACGAAAAAACGTAGCCGACCTACATTGTCAATTTTTACGGCAACACCCAACAAAAAAGACTCCTCTCCCATAAAAAAAATATTATCGGCCAGCGTTTGTAAACAAAATTGCACAATGTCGGCTGAAAAATATCAGTCGCGGCTTTACAACGATCGATGTCGGCTTTTGTCTTTTCTATTCAATCCCTGAATAATATTTGGATGATGTCTATTAGGAAAGGTTCGATCGGCGTCATCCGGTGATGATTCTTTTTTAAACATCGATCGGTCATCTTTCCTGGCCGACGTCGGCTAGCATTTTTTTCGATCAATATCGGTGAATCATGTTTTTTTCCGAGGTGGGGTAATGTTTTCCTTGCCGAGTAAATGAAAACATGCCGGTGTGGGCCGAAACACATTTCGGTTGAGCTCGAACGAAAAAACCTAGCCGACCTACATTGTAAATTTTTACGGCAACACCACACAAAAAAGCATCCTCTACCGTAAAAAAAATATTATCGGCCAGCGTTTGTAAAAAGGCTTGCGCAATGTCGGCTGAAAAATAGCAGTCGTGGCTATTTAACGTTTTATGTTGACTGTTGTTTTGACTGTTCAATCACTGAATAATATTTGGATGATATCGATTAGGAAATGTTTGATCGACGTCACAAGGTGATTTTTTTAGACCTCGATCTGTTCACTTTCCTTGCCGATGTCGGCTAGGATATTTTTTTAATCAGTATCGGTCAATAAAGTTTTTTCTTCGAGGTGGGCAAATGTTTTGCTTGCCGAGTAAATGAAAACATGGCGGTGTCGGCTGAAACAAAACCTCGGTTGAGCGGACACCAGAAAACCTAGCCGACCTACATTGTAAATTTTAACGGCAACACCGAACAAAAAAGCATCCTCTACACTAGAAAAGTATTCTCGGCCAGCGTTTGTAAAATACTTGCGCAATGTCGGCAGAAAAATATCAGTCGGGGCTATTTAACTACCGATGTCGGCTGTTGTTTTTTCTATTCAATCCCTAAATAATATTTGGATGATGTCTATTTGAAAATGTTGGATCGGCGACATCCGGTGATGCTTCTTTTTTGAAAATCGATCTGTCATCTTTCCGGCTAGGATTTTTTTCGATCGGTATCGGTAAATCATGTTTTTTTGCCGAGGTTGGCTAATGTTTTCCTTGCAAAGCAAATGAAAACATGCCGGTGTCGGCCGCAACAAAACTTCGGTTGAGCTCGAACGAAAAAACGTAGCCGACCTACATTGTCAATTTTTACGGCAAAACCCAACAAAAAAGACTCCTCTCCCATAAAAAAAATATTATCGGCCAGCGTTTGTAAACAAAATTGCACAATGTCGGCTGAAAAATATCAGTCGCGGCTTTACAACGAACGATGTCGGCTGTTGTCTTTCCTATTCAATCCCTGAATAATATTTGGATGATGTCTATTAGGAAATGTTCGATCGGCGTCATCCGGTGATGATTCTTTTTTAAACATCGATCGGTCATCTTTC
>NW_024464721.1:160446-161169 GCF_000004515.6 Glycine max
CCGATTGAGTCCCGTAATATATCGAGACGCTCGTAATTGAAAACGGAAGATCGTTGGAAATTTAAACCATAATAACTTTTTACTCGTATGTCCGATTGAGTCCCGCAGTATATCGAGACGCTCGAAATTCAGAACAGAGGCTCTTAGCAAATTCAAACGACAATAAATTTTTACTCGAATGTCCGATTGAGTCCCGTAATATATCGAGATTTTCGAAATTGAAGACAGAAGGTCGTAGCAAATGCAAACCACAATAACTTTTAACTCCAATATCCGATTGAGTCCCGTAATATATCGAGACGCTCGAAATTCAGAACAGAGGCTCTTAGCAAATTCAAACGACAATAAATTTTTACTCGAATGTCCGATTGAGTCCCGTAATATATCGAGATTTTCGAAATTGAAAACAGAAGGTCGTAGCAAATGCAAACCACAATAACTTTTAACTCCAATATCCGATTGAGTCCCGTAATATATCGAGACGCTCGAAATTCAGAATAGAGGCTCTTAGCAAATTCAAACGACAATAAATTTTTACTCGGATGTCCGATTGAGTCCCGTAATATATCGAGATTTTCAAAATTGAAAACAGAAGGTCGTAGCAAATGCAAAGCACAATAACTTTTAACTTCAATATCCGATTGAGTCCCGTAATATATCGAGACGCTCGAAATTCAGAACAGAGGCTCTTAGCAAATTCAAACGACAATAAATTTTTACTCG
>NW_024464721.1:161492-165807 GCF_000004515.6 Glycine max
GAAAGCTCTGAAGGAAATTGAAACGACAATAAATTTTTACTCGGATGTCCGATTGTCTCCTGTAGTATATCGAGACGCTCGTAATTGAAAACGGAAGCTCGTAGAAAATTCAAATGACAATAAACTTTTACACGGATGTCCGATTGAATCCCATAATATATCGACACGCTCGTAATTGAAAACGAAAGCTCGTTGGAAATTCAAAAGACAATAAATTTTTACTCAGATGTTCGATTGAGTCCTATAATATATCGAGATGCTCGTAATTGAAAACCGAAGCTCGTAGCAAATGCAAACCACAATAACTTTTAACTCCGATAACCGATTGAGTCTCGTAATATACCGAGACGCTCGAAATTGAAAACAAAAGCTTGAGCAAATTCAATCGACAATAACTTTTAAATCGGATGTTCGATTGTGTCCCGTAGTATATCGAGACGCTCGTAATTGAAAACGGAAGTTCGTAGCAAATTCAAAAGACAATAAATTTTTACATGGATGTCTATTTGAGTCCCAAAATATATCGACACGCTCAGAATTGAAAACGGAAGCTCGTTGGAAATTCAAACCATAAAAACTTTTTACTCGGATGTCCGATTGAGTCTTGAAGTATATCGAGACGCTCAAAATTCAGAACAGAGGCTCTTAGCAAATTCAAACGACAATAAATTTTTACTCGGATGTCCGATTGAGTCCCGTAATATATCGAGATGCTCAAAATTGAAAACAAAAGCTCGTAGCAAATGCAAACCACAAGAACTTTTAACTCCAATATCCGATTGAGTCCCGTAATATATCGAGACGCTCGAAATTGAAAACAGAAGCTTTGAGCAAATTCAAACGACAAAAAATTGTTACTCAAATGTCCGATTGTGTCCCGTAGTATATCGAGACGCTCGAATTGAAAACGGAAGTTGGTCGCAAATTCAAAAGACAATAAATTTTTACTTGGATGTCCGTTTGAGTCCCATAATATATCGAGGCACTCGTAATTGAAAACGGAAGCTCGTTGGAAATTCAAAAGACAATAAATTTTTACTCGGATGTCCTATTGAGTCCCATAATATATCGAGACGTTCATAAATGAAAACGGAAGCTCGTTGGAAATTCAAACCATAATAACTTTTTACTCGGATGTCCGATTCAGTCCTGAAGTATATCGAGAAGCTCGAAATTCAGAATAGAGGCTCTTAGCAAATTCAAACGACAATCAATTTATACTCGGATGTCTAATTGAGTCCCCGTAATATATCGAGACGCTTGAAATTTACAAAAGAAGCTCTGAGCAAATTCAAACGACAATAACTTTTAACTCGGATGTCCGATTGTGTCCCGTTGTATATCGAGACGCTCGTAATTGAAAACGGAAGCTCGTTGGAAATTCAAACCATAATAACTTTTTACTCGGATGTCCGATTACGTCCTGAAGTATATCGAGACGCTCGAAATTCAGAACAGAGGCTCTTAGGAGATTCAAACGACAATAAATTTTGACTCAGATGTCCGATTGAGTCCCGTAATATATCGAGATGCTCGAAATTGAAAACAGAAGGTCGTAGCAAATGCAAAGCAGAAGGAACTTTTAACTCCGATATCCGATTGAGTCCCGAAATATATCGAGATGCTCGAAATTGAAAATAAAAACTCTGAGCAAATTCAAACGATAATAAATTCTTACTCGGATGTCCGATTGTCTCTTGTAGTATATCGAGACACTCGTAATTGAAAATGGAAGCTCGTAGCAAATTCAAATTACAATAAATTTTTACACTGATGTCCGATTGAGTCCCATAATATATCAAGACGCTCGTAATTGAAAACGGAAGCTCGTTGGAAATTCAAACGGTAATAACTTTTTCCTCGTATGTCCGATTAAGTCCCGTAGTATATCGAGACGCTCGTAATTGAAAACGAAAGCTCGTAGAAAATTCAAACAACAATAAATTTTTACTCGGATGTCCGATTGATTCCCATTATATATCGAGACCCTCGTAATTCAAAACGGAAGCTCGTTGGAAATTCAAACCATAATAACTTTTTACTCGAATGTCCGATTGAGTCCTGAAGTATATCGAGACGCTCAAAATTGAAAATAGAAGCTCGTAGCAAATGCAAACCACAAGAACTTTTAACTCCAATACCCAATTGAGTCCCGTAAAATATCGAGAAGCTCGAAATTGAAAACAGAAGCTCTGAGCAAATTCAAACGACAATAAATTTTTACTCAGATGTCCGATTGTGTCCCGTAGTATATCGAGACGCTCGTAATTGAAAAAGGAAGTTCGTAGCAAATTCAAAAGACAATAAATTTTTACTTGGATGTCCATTTGAGTCCCATAATATATCGAGGCGCTCGTAATTGAAAACGGAAGCTCGTTGGGAATTCAAAAGACAATAAATTTTTACTCGGATGTCCTATTGAGTCCCATAATATATCGAGACGCTCATAATTGAAAACGGAAGCTCGTTGGAAATTCAAACCGTAATAACTTTTTACTCGGATGTCCGGTTGAGTCCTGAAGTATATCGAGACGCTCGAAATTCAGAACAGAGGCTCTTAGCAAATTCAAACGACAATAAATTTTTACTCGGATGTCCGATTGAGTCCCGTAATATATCGAGATTTTCGAAATTGAAAACAGAAGGTCGTAGCAAATGCAAACCACAAGAACTTTTAACTCCAATATCCGATTGAGTCCCATAATATATCGAGACGCTCGAAATTGAAAACAGAAACTCTGAACAAATTCAAACGACAATCAAATTTTACTCGGATGTCCGATTGTGTCCTGTAGTATATCGAGACGCTCGTAATTGAAAATGGAAGCTCGTAGCAAATTCAAAAGACAATAAATTTTTACTCGGATGTCCGATTGAATCCCATAATATATCGAGACGCTCGTAATTGAAAACGAAAGCTCGTTGGAAATTCAAAAGACAATAAATTTTTACTCAGATGTTCGATTGAGTCCTATAATATATCGAGAGGCTCGTAATTGAAAACAGAATCTCGTAGCAAATGCAAACCACAATAACTTTTAACTCCGATATCCGATTGAGTCTCGTAATATACCGAGACGCTCGATATTGAAAACAAAAGCTTGAGCAAATTCAAACGACAATAACTTTTAACTCGGATGTCCGATTGTGTCCCGTAGTATATCGAAACGCTCGTAAGTGAAAACGGAAGCTCGTAGCAAATTCAAAAGACAATAAATTTTTACTCGGATGTCCGATTGAGTCCCAGAATATATCGAGACGCTCGTAATTGAAAACGAAGGCTTTTTGGAAATTTAAAAGACAATAAATTTTTAATCAGATGTTTGATTGAGTCCCATAATATATCGAGACGCCCGTAATTGAAAACAGAAGCTCGTAGCAAATGCAAACCACAAAAACTTTTAACTCGGATGTCCAAATGAAACATGTAATATATCGAGATGCTCGAAATTGAAAATAGAAGCTCCTAGCATATGCAACCACAATAACTTTTTACTCCGATATCCGATTGAGTCACGTAATATATCGAGATGCTTGAAATTGAAAACAGAAGCTCTGAGCAAATTCGAATGACAATAACTTTTAACTCGGATGTCCGATTGTGTCCCGTAGTATATCGAAACGCTCGTAATTGAAAACAGAAGCTCTGAGCAAATTCGAATGACAATAACTTTTAACTCGGATGTCCGATTGTGTCCCGTAGTATATCGAAACGCTCGTAAGTGAAAACGGAAGCTCGTAGCAAATTCAAAAGACAATAAATTTTTACTCGGATGTCCGATTGAGTCCCATAATATATCGAGACGCTCATAATTGAAAACGAAGGCTTGTTGGAAATTCAGAAGACAATAAATTTTTACTCAGATGTTCGATTGAGTCCCATAATATATCGACACGCTCGTAATTGAAAACGAAAGCTCGTTGGAAATTCAAAAGACAATAAATTTTTACTCAGATGTTCGATTGAGTCCTATAATATATCGAGATGCTCGTAATTGAAAACAGAAGCTCGTAGCAAATGCAAACCACAATAACTTTTTACTCCGATATCCGATTGAGTCCCGTAATATATCGAGACGCTTGAAATTGAAAATAGAAGCTCTGAGCAAATTCAAACGACAATAACTTTTAACTCGGATGTCCGATTGTGTCCCGTAGTATATCTAGACGCTCGTAATTGAAAACGGAAGCCCGTAGAAAATTCAAACAACAATAAATTTTTACTCGGATGTCCGATTGAGTCCCATAATATATCGAGACGCTCGTAATTGAAACGGAAGCTCGGTAGAATCCAAACCATAATAACTTTTTACTC
>NW_024464721.1:165907-167090 GCF_000004515.6 Glycine max
TCTTAGCAAATTCAAACGACAATACTTTTACTGAGATGTCCGACTGAGTCCCGTAATTTATCGAGATGCCTTGAAATTGAAAACAAAAGCTCGTAGCAAATGCAAACCACAAGAACTTTTAACTCCAATATCCGATTGAGTCTCGTAATATACCGAGACGCTCAAAATTGAAACGACAATAAATTTTTAATCGGATGTCTGATTGTGTCCCGTAGTATATCGAGACACTCGTAATTGAAAACGGAAGCCTGTAGCAAATTCAAAAGACAATAAATTTTTACTCGGATGTCCGATTGAGTCCCATAATATATCGAGACGCTCGTAATTGAAAACAAAAGTTCGTTGGAAATTCAAAAGACAATAAATTTTTACTCAGATGTTTGATTGAGTCCCAAAATATATCGAGACGCTCGTAATTGATAACAGAAGCTCGTAGCAAATGCAAACCACAATAACTTTTAACTCCGATATTCGATTGAGTCTCGTAATATACCGAGACGCTCGAAATTGAAAACAAAAGCTTGAGAAAATTCAAACGACAATAACTTTTAACTCGGATGTCCAAATGATACCCGTCATCGAGATGCTCAAAATTGAAAACAGAAGCTCGTAGAAAATGCAAAACAAAAGCTTGAGCAAATTCAAACGACAATAACTTTTTACTCCGATATCCAATAGAGTCCTGTAATATATCGAGACGCTTGAAATTGAAAATAGAAGCTCTTAGCAAATTCAAACGACAATAAATTTTTACTCGGATGTCCGATTGTGTCCCGTAGTATATCGAGACGCTCATAATTGAAAACGGAAGCTCTTAGCAAATTCAAACGACAATAAATTTTTACTCGGATGTCCGATTGTGTCCCATAGTATATCGAGACGCTCGTAATTGAAAACGGAAGTTCGTAGCAAATTCAAAAGACAATAAATTTTTACTTGCATGTCCGTTTGAGTCCCATAATATATCGAGGCGCTCGTAATTGAAAACGGAAGCTCGTTGGAAATTCAAAAGACAATAAATTTTTACTCGGATGTCCTATTGAGTCCCATAATATATCGAGACGCTCGTAATTGAAAATAGAAGCGCGTTGGAAATTCAAACCATAATAACTTTTTACTCGGATGTCCGATTGAGTCCTGAAGAAGCTGTGGGAGGAGACAGGAAAAGAGAAGGTCGTAGCAA
>NW_024464721.1:167190-169462 GCF_000004515.6 Glycine max
TTGGCTAATGTTTTCCTTGCAGAGCAAATGCACACATGCCGGTGTCGGCCGCAACGAAACTTCGCTTGAGCTCGAACGTATATACGTAGCCGACTTACATTGTCAATTTTTACGGCATTACCCTACTTCAAAGACTCCTCTCCCATAAATGAAATATTATCGGCCAGCGTTTGTAAACAAAATTGCACAATGTCGGCTGAAAAATATCAGTCGCGGCTTTACAACGATCGATGTCGGCTGTTGTCTCTTCTATTCAATCCCTGAATAATATTTGGATGATGTCTATTAGGAAATGTTCGATCGGCGTCATCCGGTGATGATTCTTTTTTAAACATCGATCGGTCATCTTTCCTGGCCGACGTCGGCTAGCATTTTTTTCGATCAATATCGGTGAATCATGTTTTTTTCCGAGGTGGGGTAATGTTTTCCTTGCCGAGTAAATGAAAACATGCCGGTGTGGGCCGAAACACATTTCGGTTGAGCTCGAACGAAAAAACCTAGCCGACCTACATTGTAAATTTTTACGGCAACACCACACAAAAAAGCATCCTCTACCGTAAAAAAAATATTATCGGCCAGCGTTTGTAAAAAGGCTTGCGCAATGTCGGCTGAAAAATAGCAGTCGTGGCTATTTAACGTTTTATGTTGACTGTTGTTTTGACTGTTCAATCACTGAATAATATTTGGATGATATCGATTAGGAAATGTTTGATGGACGTCACAAGGTGATTTTTTTAGACCTCGATCTGTTCACTTTCCTTGCCGATGTCGGCTAGGATTTTTTTTTTATCAGTATCGGTCAATAAAGTTTTTTCTTCGAGGTGGGCAAATGTTTTGCTTGCCGAGTAAATGAAAACATGGCGGTGTCGGCTGAAACAAAACCTCGGTTGAGCGGACACCAGAAAACCTAGCCGACCTACATTGTAAATTTTAACGGCAACACCGAACAAAAAAGCATCCTCTACACTAGAAAAGTATTCTCGGCCAGCGTTTGTAAAATACTTGCGCAATGTCGGCAGAAAAATATCAGTCGGGGCTATTTAACTACCGATGTCGGCTGTTGTTTTTTCTATTCAATCCCTAAATAATATTTGGATGATGTCTATTTGAAAATGTTGGATCGGCGACATCCGGTGATGCTTCTTTTTTGAAAATCGATCTGTCATCTTTCCGGCTAGGATTTTTTTCGATCGGTATCGGTGAATCATGTTTTTTTGTCGAGGTTGGCTAATGTTTTCCTTGCCAAGCAAATGAAAACATGCCGGTGTCGGCCGCAACATAACTTCGGTTGAGCTCAAACGAAAAAACGTAGCCGACCTACATTGTCAATTTTTACGGCAACACCCAACGAAAAAGACTCCTCTCCCATAAAAAAATATTATCGACCAGCGTTTGTAAATAAAAATTGCACAATGTCGGCTGAAAAATATCAGTCGCGGCTTTACAACGATCGATGTCGGCTGTTGTCTTTTCTATTCAATCCCTGAATAATATTTGGATGATGTCTATTAGGAAATGTTCGATCGGCGTCATCCGGTGATGATTCTTTTTTAAACATCGATCGGTCATCTTTCCTGGCCGACGTCGGCTAGCATTTTTTTCGATCAATATCGGTGAATCATATTTTTTTCCGAGGTGGGGTAATGTTTTCCTTGCCGAGTAAATGAAAACATGCCGGTGTGGGCCGAAACACATTTCGGTTGAGCTCGAACGAAAAAACCTAGCCGACCTACATTGTAAATTTTTACGGCAACACCACACAAAAAAGCATCCTCTACCGTAAAAAAAATATTATCGGCCAGCGTTTGTAAAAAGGCTTGCGCAATGTCCGCTGAAAAATAGCAGTCGCGGCTATTTAACGTTTTATGTTGACTGTTGTTTTGACTGTTCAATCACTGAATAATATTTGGATGATATCGATTAGGAAATGTTTGATCGACGTCACAAGGTGATTTTTTTTAGACCTCGATCTGTTCACTTTCGTTGCCGATGTCGGCTAGGATTTTTTTTTTTATCAGTATCGGTCAATAAAGTTTTTTTTCGAGGTGGGCAAATGTTTTGCTTGCCGAGTAAATGAAAACATGGCGGTGTCGGCTGAAACAAAACCTCGGTTGAGCGGACACCAGAAAACCTAGCCGACCTACATTGTAAATTTTAACGGCAACACCGAACAAAAAAGCATCCTCTACACTAGAAAAGTATTCTCGGCCAGCGTTTGTAAAATACTTGCGCAATGTCGGCTGAAAAATATCAGTCGGGGCTACTTAACTAC
>NW_024464721.1:169654-172780 GCF_000004515.6 Glycine max
ATGTGCGATTGAGTCCCGTAGTATATCGAGACGCTCGAAATTCAGAACAGAGGCTCTTAGCAAATTCAAACGACAATAAATTTTTACTCGAATGTCCGATTGAGTCCCGTAATATATCGAGATTTTCGAAATTGAAAACAGAAGGTCGTAGCAAATGCAAACCACAATAACTTTTAACTCCAATATCCGATTGAGTCCCGTAATATATCGAGACGCTCGAAATTCAGAATAGAGGCTCTTAGCAAATTCAAACGACAATAAATTTTTACTCGGATGTCCGATTGAGTCCCGTAATATATCGAGATTTTCAAAATTGAAAACAGAAGGTCGTAGCAAATGCAAAGCACAATAACTTTTAACTTCAATATCCGATTGAGTCCCGTAATATATCGAGACGCTCGAAATTCAGAACAGAGGCTCTTAGCAAATTCAAACGACAATAAATTTTTACTCGAATGTCCGATTGAGTCCCGTAATATATCGAGATTTTCGAAATTGAAAACAGAAGGTCGTAGCAAATGCAAACCACAATAACTTTTAACTCCAATATCCGATTGAGTCCCGTAATATATCGAGACGCTCGAAATTCAGAATAGAGGCTGTTAGCAAATTCAAACGACAATAAATGTTTACTCGGATGTCCGATTGAGTCCAGTAATATATCGAGATTTTCGAAATTGAAAACAGAAGGTCGTAGCAAATGCAAACCACAAGAACTTTTAACTCCAATATCCGATTGAGTCCCGTAATATATCGAGACGCTCGAAATTGAAAACAGAAACTCTGAGCAAATTCAAACGACAATAAATTTTTACTCGGATGTCCGATTGTGTCCTGTAGTATATCGAGATGCTAGTAATTGAAAACGGAAGCTCGTAGTAAATTCAAAAGACAATAAATTTTTACTCGGATGTCCGATTGAATCCCATAATATATGGAGACGCTCGTAATTGAAAACGAAAGCTCGTTGGAAATTCAAAAGACAATAAATTTTTACTCAGATGTTCGATTGAGTCCTATAATACATCGAGAGGCTCGTAATTGAAAACAGAAGCTCGTAGCAAATGCAAACCACAATAACTTTTAACTCCGATATCCGATTGAGTCTCGTAATATACCGAGACGCTCAAAATTGAAAACAAAAGCTTGAGCAAATTCGAACGACAATAACTTTTAACTCGGATGTCCAAATGAAACACGTAATATATCGAGATGCTCGAAATTGAAAACAGAAGCTCGTATCAAATGCAAACCACAATAACTTTTTACTCCGATATCCGACTGAGTCCCGTATTATATCGAGACGCTTGAAATTGAAAACAGAAGCTCTGAGAAAATTCAAACGAAAATAACTTTTAACTCGGATGTCCGATTGTGTCCCGTAGAATATCGAGACCCTCGTAATTTAAAACGGAAGCTCGTAGCAAATTCAAACAACAATAAATTTTTACAGGGATGTCCGATTGAGTCCCAAAATATATCGAGACGCTCGTAATTGAAAACGGAAGCTCGTTGGAAATTCAAACCATAATAACTTTTTACTCGTATGTCCGATTGAGTCCCGTAATATATCGAGGCGCTCGAAATTCAGAATAGAGGCTTTTAGCAAATTCAAACGACAATAAATTTTTACTCGGATGTCCGATTGAGTCCCGTAATATATCGAGATTTTCGAAATTGAAAACAGAAGGTCGTAGCAAATGCAAACCACAAGAACTTTTAACTCCAATATCCAATTGAGTCCCGTAATATATCGAGACGCTCGACATTGAAAAAACAAACTCTGAGCAAATTCAAACGACAATAAATTTTTACTCGAATGTCCGATTGTGTCCTGTAGTATATCGAGACGCTAGTAATTGAAAACGGAAGCTCGTAGTAAATTCAAAAGACAATAAATTTTTACTTGGATGTCCGATTGAATCCCATAATATATCGAGACGCTCGTAATTGAAAACGAAAGCTCGTTGGAAATTCAAAAGACAATAAATTTTTACTCAGATGTTCGATTGAGTCCTATAATATATCGAGAGGCTCGTAATTGAAAATAGAAGCTCGTAGCAAATGCAAATCACAATAACTTTTAACTCCGATATCTGATTGAGTCTCGTAATATACCGAGACGCTCGAAACTGAAAACAAAAGCTTGAGCAAATTCAAACGACAACAACTTTTTACTCGGATGTCCAAATGAAACCCGTAATATACCGAGACGCTCTAAATTGAAAACAAAAGCTTGAGATAATTCAAACGACAATAACTTTTAACTCGGATGTCCAAATGAAACCCGTAATATACCGAGACGCTCGAAATTGAAAACAGAAGTTGTAGCAAATGCAAACCTCAATAACTTTTTACTCCGATATCCGACAGAATCCCGTATTATATCGAGACGCTGCAAATTGAAAACAAAAGCTCATAGCAAATGCAAAACACAAGAACTTTTAACTCCAATATCCGATTGAGTCCCGTAATATATGGAGACGCTCGAAATTGAAAACAGAAGCTCAGAGCAAATTCAAACGACAATAAATTTTTTTCGGATGTCTGATTGTGTCCCGTAGTATATCGAGACGCTCGTAATTGAAAACGGAAGCTCGTGGCAAACTCAAAAGACAATAAATTTTTTACTCGGACGTCCGATTGATTTCCATAATATATCTAGACGCTCGTAATTGAAAACAAAAGCTCGTTGGAAATTCAAACCGTAATAACTTTTTACTCGTATGTCCGATTGAGTCCCGTAGTATATCGAGACGCTCGAAATTCAGAACAGAGGCTCTTAGCAAATTCAAACGACAATAAATTTTTACTCGGATGTCCGATTGAGTCCCGTAATATATCGAGATGCTCGAAATGGAAAACAGCAGCTCGTAGCAAATGCAAACCACAAGAACTTTTAACTCCAATATCTGATTCAGTCCCGTAATATATCGAGACGCTCGAAATTGAAAACCGAAGCTCTGAGCAAATTCAAACGACAATAACTTTTAACTCGGATGTCCAAATGAAACCTGTAATATATCGAGATGCTCGAAATTGAAAACAGAAACTCGTAGCAAATGCAAATCACAATAACTTTTTACTCCGATATCCGACTAAGTCCCGTATTATATCGAGACGCTG
>NW_024464721.1:172880-176704 GCF_000004515.6 Glycine max
TCGATCGGTATCGGTGAATCTAAGGAATTTCCTAACGCCTGGCTAATGTTTTCCTTGCAAAGCAAATGAAAACATGCCGGTGTCGGCCGCAACAAAACTTCGGTTGAGCTCGAACGAAAAAACGTAGCCGACCTACATTGTCAATTTTTACGGCAAAACCCAACAAAAAAGACTCCTCTCCCATAAAAAAAATATTATCGGCCAGCGTTTGTAAACAAAATTGCACAATGTCGGCTGAAAAATATCAGTCGCGGCTTTACAACGATCGATGTCGGCTGTTGTCTTTTCTATTCAATCCCTGAATAATATTTGGATGATGTCTATTAGGAAATGTTCGATCGGCGTCATCCGGTGATGATTCTTTTTTAAACATCGATCGGTCATCTTTCCTGGCCGACGTCGGCTAGCATTTTTTTCGATCAATATCGGTGAATCATGTTTTTTCCCGAGGTGGGGTAATGTTTTCCTTGCCGAGTAAATGAAAACATGCCGGTGTGGGCCGAAACACATTTCGGTTGAGCTCGAACGAAAAAACCTAGCCGACCTACATTGTAAATTTTTACGGCAACACCACACAAAAAAGCATCCTCTACCGTAAAAAAAATATTATCGGCCAGCGTTTGTAAAAAGGCTTGCGCAATGTCGGCTGAAAAATAGCAGTCGTGGCTATTTAACGTTTTATGTTGACTGTTGTTTTGACTGTTCAATCACTGAATAATATTTGGATGATATCGATTAGGAAATGTTTGATCGACGTCACAAGGTGATTTTTTTAGACCTCGATCTGTTCACTTTCCTTGCCGATGTCGGCTAGGATTTTTTTTTTATCAGTATCGGTCAATAAAGTTTTTTCTTCGAGGTGGGCAAATGTTTTGCTTGCCGAGTAAATGAAAACATGGCGGTGTCGGCTGAAACAAAACCTCGGTTGAGCGGACACCAGAAAACCTAGCCGACCTACATTGTAAATTTTAACGGCAACACCGAACAAAAAAGCATCCTCTACACTAGAAAAGTATTCTCGGCCAGCGTTTGTAAAATACTTGCGCAATGTCGGCAGAAAAATATCAGTCGGGGCTATTTAACTACCGATGTCGGCTGTTGTTTTTTCTATTCAATCCCTAAATAATATTTGGATGATGTCTATTTGAAAATGTTGGATCGGCGACATCCGGTTATGCTTCTTTTTTGAAAATCGATCTGTCATCTTTCCGGCTAGGATTTTTTTCGATCGGTATCGGTAAATCATGTTTTTTTGCCGAGGTTGGCTAATGTTTTCCTTGCAAAGCAAATGAAAACATGCCGGTGTCGGCCGCAACAAAACTTCGGTTGAGCTCGAACGAAAAAACGTAGCCGACCTACATTGTCAATTTTTACGGCAAAACCCAACAAAAAAGACTCCTCTCCCATAAAAAAAATATTATCGGCCAGCGTTTGTAAACAAAATTGCACAATGTCGGCTGAAAAATATCAGTCGCGGCTTTACAACGATCGATGTCGGCTGTTGTCTTTTCTATTCAATCCCTGAATAATATTTGGATGATGTCTATTAGGAAATGTTCGATCGGCGTCATCCGGTGATGATTCTTTTTTAAACATCGATCGGTCATCTTTCCTGGCCGACGTCGGCTAGCATTTTTTTCGATCAAATATCGGTGAATCATGTTTTTTTCCGAGGTGGGGTAATGTTTTCCTTGCCGAGTAAATGAAAAACATGCCCGGTGTGGGCCGAAACACATTTCGGTTTGAGCTCGAACGAAAAAACCCTAGCCGACCTACATTGTAAATTTTTACGGCAACACCCACACAAAAAAGCATCCTCTACCGTAAAAAAAATATTATCGGCCAGCGTTTGTAAAAAGGCTTGCGCAATGTCGGCTGAAAAATAGCAGTCGTGGCTATTTAACGTTTTATGTTGACTGTTGTTTTGACTGTTCAATCACTGAATAATATTTGGATGATATCGATTAGGAAATGTTTGATGGACGTCACAAGGTGATTTTTTTAGACCTCGATCTGTTCACTTTCCTTGCCGATGTCGGCTAGGATTTTTTTTTATCAGTATCGGTCAATAAAGTTTTTTCTTCGAGGTGGGCAAATGTTTTGCTTGCCGAGTAAATGAAAACATGGCGGTGTCGGCTGAAACAAAACCTCGGTTGAGCGGACACCAGAAAACCTAGCCGACCTACATTGTAAATTTTAACGGCAACTGATATGAACCCTCATGGCACAAGGGCTGACTTAGGATCGTCTAGGATTAAACCTTGATGAAAAATGCGGAAATTGATTAAGGAAAGGATGGAAAATAAGGTGGTTAATCTCGTGGGTCTTAATAAGGTGGTTTCTGGCATAAAATGGATGAATGGGATGGTAAAACGTAGGTTAAGTGGTGGCTGGACAGAAATATAGAAATGGCAATAACGGAAGCTACAGGGCTCCAAATGAGGTGATTCCAAAACGAGGTGAAAGATCTCGTTTTGAAATTCAATTTAGGATCAAGAATCACTTAATTTGAGTGTGTGAAATGGGAGTTATGGTCACGAGATAATTTTGGGCAGAGGTGGATTTTCTGGAATTGTGGTTTGAAAGAACAAGGGTGGAGATGATAGGAAGGAAAGAATCACTCTTTCCAGCGAGGGCAACACACAAAGGTTGTGAAAGTCCTTTGATACAGCCAGGGTGTTCTTGAATCACTCAAGAATTTAGGAGAATCACTCTCACTAAGATAAAAGAGATAAACTCTAATTTTCTGAATAAAACTCAACTTGTGTTTATTGATAAAATGGTTCAGCTTATATAGAAGCTTTACAGCAGATTTTAGTAATGACCCACTAACCTAGAATTAAAATAACTTAATGCCATTAACCTAGGGAATTAAAACAAACTAAATGGCTGAGTGTAACTGAAATTGTTGGCAACCAAAAGTCACCCCCAACAGCCAACAAGTCAGCCACCATTTGGTCTCCCAAAAGGCTGATGCCTAGGTTGCCAATTGGGCCCTTATTACAACTTGAACTAAAGCCCTTTTAGTTGATTAACCCAAAACATATTTTTGGTCAGCCAACTTTACAAGGATTGGGCCATTATTTAGACAAACTAAACACTCTAAAATTGAAATAAAGTGGTGTCATTTAGTCCTCCATTTGGGCCATGATACAACTCACAACCTTGGACTTTTCTCCTTGAAACTTGGCCTTGTATTCAAATAGTATGGACAGCACTTGTTGAAGAGCGTCCTTGGCTTTCCTTGCTCTAGCCCTTGTCATAGGTCCTCCAAGTCCTTCAAGTGGATCCTTGCCCTTGCTCTTGGTCATGTCCTCATCAATAGGTCCTCCAAGTCCTTCAAGTGGATCCTTGCCCTTGCTCTTGGTCATGTCCTCATCATTCTCTCCCTCTTGAGAAGGATTTGTCCTCAAATCGGATTCTCCATCTGCATCAAAAAGAGATAAATCAGAGACATTGAAGGTGGAACTAACATTATACTCACCGGGCAGCTCAACTTTGTAAGCATTGTCATTGATTCTTTCAAGCACTTGAAATGGTCCATCTCCCCTTGGTTGAAGCTTTGATTTCCTTTGTTCCGGAAACCTTTCTTTTCTCATGTGCACCCAAACCCAATCTCCGGGTTCGAAGACAACCTTCTTTCTCCCTTTGTTGGCTTGTTTAGCATAGCTTTTATTTTTCCTCTCAATTTGATCTTTGACTCTCTCATGAAGCTTCTTCACATAGTCCGCCTTTGCTTGACCTTCTTTATGCTTAAAAACAGAAACATTAGGCATAGGCAAAAGATCAAGAGGAGTTAGTGGGTTAAAACCATAAACAACTTT
>NW_024464721.1:176804-182404 GCF_000004515.6 Glycine max
TAACTTTTTACTCCGATATCTGATTGAGTCCCGTAATATATCGAGGCGCTTGAAATTGAAAATAGAAGCTCTTAGCAAATTCAAACGACAATAACTTTTAACTCGGATATCCGATTGTGTCCCGTAGTATATCGAGACGCTCGTAATTGAAAACGGAAGCTTGTAGCAAATTCAAAATACAATAAATTTTTACTCGGATATCCGATTGAGTCCCATAATATATCGAGACGCTCATAATTGAAAACGGAAGCTCGTTTGAAATTCAAACCATAATAACTTTTTCCAGGTATGTCCGATTGAGTCCCGTAGTATATCGAGACGCTCGAAATTCAGAGCAGAGGCTCTTAGCAAATTCAAACGACAATAAATTTTTACTCGGATGTTCGATTGAGTCCCGTAATATATCGAGATGCTCGAAATTGAAAATAGAAGCTCGTAGCAAATGCAAACCACAAGAAATTTTAACTCCAATACCCGATTGAGTCCCGTAATATCGAGACGCACGAAATTGAAAACAGAAGCTGTGGGCAAATTCAAACGACAATAAATTTTTACTCGGATGTCCTATTGTGTCCCATAGTATCTCGAGACGCTCGTAATTGAAAATGGAAGTTCGTAGCAAATTCAAAAGACAATAAATTTTTACTTGGATGTCCGTTAGAGTCCCATAATATATCGAGGCGCTCGTAATTGAAAACGAAAGCTCGTTGGAAATTCAAAAGACAGTAAATGTTTACTCGGATTCCCTATTGAGTTCCATAATATATCGAGACGCTCATAATTGAAAACGGAAGCTCGTTGTAATTCAAACCGTAATAACTTTTTACTTGGATGTCCGATTGAGTCTTGAAGTATCTCGAGACGCTCGAAATTCAGAACAGAGGCTCTTAGCAAATTCAAACGACAATAAATTTTTACTCGGATGTCCGATTGAGTCCCGTAATATATCGAGATGCTCGAAATTGAAAACAGAAGCTCGTAGAAAATGCAAACCACAATAACTTTTTACTTCGATATCCGACTGAGTCCCGAATTATATCGAGACGCTTGAAATTGAAAACAGAAGCTCTGAGCATATTCAAACGACAATAACTTTTTACTCGGATGTCTGATTGTGTCCCGTAGTATATCAAGACGCTCGTAATTGAAAACGAAAGCTCATAGAAAATTCAAACAACAATTAATTTTTACATGGATGTCCGATTGAGTCCCATAACATATCGAGACACTCGTAATTGAAAACGGAAGCTCATTGGAAATTCAAACCATAATAACTTTTTACTCGTATGTCCGATTGAGTCCCGTAGTATATCGAGACGCTCGAAATTCAGAACAGAGGCTCTGAGCAAATTCAAACGATAATAACTTTTAACTCGGATGCCCGATTGTGTTTCGTAGTATATCGAGACGCTGGTAATTGAAAACGGAAGCTCGTAGCAAATTCAAAGAACAAAAAATTTTTACACGGATGTCCGATTGAGTCCCATAATATATAGAGACGCTCGTAATTGAAAACGGAAGCTCGTAGCAAATTCAAACAACAATAAATTTTTACTCGGATAACTGATTGAGTCCCATAATATATCAAGACGCTCGTAATTGAAAACGGAAGCTCGTTGGAAATTCAAACCATAATAACTTTTTCTACGTATGTCCGATTGAGTCCCGTAGTATATCGAGACGCTCGAAATTCAGAAAAGAGGCTCTTAGCAAATTCAAACGACAATAAATTTTTACTCGGATGTCCGATTGAGTCCCATAATATATCGAGGCGCTAGTAATTGAAAATGGAAGCTCGTTGGAAATTCAAAAGACAATAAATGTTTACGCGGATGTCCTATTGAGTCCCATAATATATCGAGATGCTCATAATTGAAAACGGAAGATCGTCGGAAATTCAAACCATAATAACTTTTTACTCGGATGTCCGATTGAGTCCCGTAATATATCGAGACGCTCGAAATTCAGAACAGAGGCTCTCAGCAAATTCAAATGACAATAAATTTTTACTCGGATGTCCGATTGAGTCCCGTAATATATCGAGATGCTCGAAATGTGAAAACAGAAGCTCGGGAGCAAATGCAAACCACAAGAACTTTTTACTCCAATATCCGATTGAGTCCCGTAATATATCGAGACGCTCGAAATTGAAAACAGAAGCTCTGAGCAAATTCAAACGACAATAAATTTTTACTCGGATGTCCGATTGTGTCCCGTAGTATATCGAGACGCTCGTAATTGAAAACGGAAGCTCGTTGGAAATTCAAACCGTAATAACTGTTTAAACGGATGTCCGATTAAGTCCTGTAGTATATCGAGACGCTCGAAATTCAGAACAGAGGCTCTTAGTAAATTCAAACGACAATAAATTTTTACTCGGATGTCCGATTGAGTCCCGTAATATATCGACACGCTTGAAATTCAAAAAAATCCAACTGCTGAAGATAGTAGTTCATTGGACGCTCGTTGGAAAGTCAAAAGACAATAAATTTTTACCGAGATGTTCAATTGAGTCCCATAATATATCGAGACGCTCGTAATTGAAAATAGAAGCTCTGAGCAAATTCAAATGACAATAAATTTTTACTTGGATGTCCGATTGTGTCCCGTAGTATATCGAGACGCTCGTAATTGAAAACGGAAGCTCGTAGCAAATACAAAAGACAATAAATTTTTACTCGGATGTCCGATTGAGTCTTAGAATATATCGAGACGCTCGTAATTGTAAACGAAAGCTCGTTGGAAATTCAAAAGACTATAAATTTTTACTCAGATGTTCGATTGTGTCCCGTAATATATCGAGATGGCCGTAATTGAAAACAGAAGCTCGTAGCAAATGCAAACCACAATAACTTTTAACTCCGATATCCGATTGAGTCTCGTAATATACCGAGACGCTCGAAATAGAAAATGAAAGCTTGAGATAATTCAAACGACAATAACTTTTAACTCGGATGTTCAAAATGAAACCCGTAATATATGGAGATGCTCGAAATTGAAAACAGAAGCTCGTAGCAAATGCAAACCACAATAACTTTTTACTCTGATAACCGACTGAGTCCCGTAGTATATCGAGATGCTTGAAATTGAAAACAGAAACTCTGAGCAAATTCAAAAGACAATAACTTTTAACTCGGATGTCCGATTGTGTCCCGTAGTATATCGAGACGCTCGTAATTGAAAACGAAAGCTCGTTGGAAATTCAAAAGACAATAAATTTTTACTCAGATGTCCGATTGAGTCCCATAATATATCGAGACACTTATAATATAAAACAAAAGCGCGTTGGAAATTCAAAAGACAATAAATTTTTTCTCAGATGTTCGATTGAGTCCAATAATATATCGAGACGTCCGTAATTGAAAACAGAAGCTCGTAGCAAATGCAAACCACAAGAACTTTTAACTCCTATATCCGATTGAGTCTCGTAATTTATCGAGACGCTCGAAATTGAGAACGAAAGCTGGAGGGAATTGTAACGAGGATGACTTGTAACTCAGATGTCCAAATGAAACCCGTAATATATCGAGATGCTCGAAATTGAAAACAGAAGCTCGTAACAAATGGAAACTACAATAAATTTTTAGTCCGATATCCGACTGAGTCCCGTATTATATCAAGACGCTTGAAATTGAAAACAGAAGCTCTTAGCAAATTCAAACGACAATAACTTTCAACTCGGATGTTCGATTGTGTCCCGTAGTATATCGAGACGCTCGTAATTGAAAACGGAAGCTCGTAGCAAATTCAAAAAACAATAAATTTTTACACGGATGTCCGATTGAGTCCCATAATATATCGAGACGCTCGTAATTGAAAATGAAAGCTCGTTGGAAATTCAAAAGACAATAAATTTTTACTCAGATTTTCGATTGAGTCCCATAATATATCGAGACACTCATAATATAAAACGAAAGCGCGTTGGAAATTCAAAAGACAATAAATTTTTACTCAGATGTTCGATTGAGTCAAATGATATATCGAGACGTCCGTAATTGAAAACAGAAGCTCGTAGCAAATGCAAACCACAAGAACTTTTAACTCCAATATCCGATTGAGTCTCGTAATATATCGAGACGCTCAAAATTGAAAACAAAAGCTCTGAGCAAATTCAAACGACAATAAATTTTTACTCGGATGTCCGATTGTGTCCCGTAGTATATCGAGACGCTCGTAATTGAAAACGGAAGTTCGTAGCAAATTAAAAAGACAATAAATTTTTACTCGGATGTCCGATTGAGTCCCATAATATATCCAGACGCTCGTAATTGAAAACGAAAGCTCGTTGGAAATTCAAAAGACCATAAATTCTTACTCAGATGTTCGATTGAGTCCCATAATATATCGAGACGACCGTAATTGAAAACAGAAGCTCGTAGCTAATGCAAACCACAATAACTTTTAACTCCGATATCCGATTGAGTCTCGTAATATACCGAGACGCTCGAAATTGAAAACAAAAGCTTGAGCAAATTCAAACGACAATAACTTTTAACTCGTATGTCCGATTGAGTCCCGTAGTATATCGAGACGCTCGAAATTCAGAACAGAGGCACTTAGAAAATTCAAACGACAATAAATTTTTACTCGGATGTTCGATTGTGTCCCGTAGTATATAGAGACGCCTGTAATTGAAAACGGAAGCTCGTAGCAAATTCAAACAACAATAAATTTTTACACGGATGTCCGATTGAGTCCCATAATATATCGAGACGCTCGTAATTGAAAACGGAAGCTGGTTGGAAATTCAAACCGTAATAAGATTTTACTCGTATGTCCGATTGATTCCCGGATTATATCGAGACGCTCGAAATTCAGAACAGAGGCTCTGAGATAATTCAAACGACAATAACTTTTTACTCGGATGTCTGAATGAGTCCCGTAATATAACGAGACGCTCGAAATTGAAAACAGAAGCTCGTAGCAAATGCAAACCACAAGAACTTTTAACTCCAACATCCGATTGAGTCCTGTAATATATCGACACGCTCGAAATTGAAAACAGAAGCTCTGAGCAAATTCAAACCACAATAAATTTTTACTCGAATGTCCGATTGAGTCCCGTAATATATCGAGATTCTCGAAATTGAAAACAGAAGCTCGTAGCAAATGCAAACCACAAGAACTTTTAACTCCGATATCCGATTGAGTCCCGTAATATATCGAGACGCTCAAAATTGAAAACAGAAGCTCTGAGCAAATTCAAACGACAATAAATTTTTTCTCGGATGTCCGATTGTGTCCCGTAGTATATCGAGACGCTCGTAATTGAAAACGGAAGTTCGTAGCAAATTTAAAAGACAATAAATTTTTACTCGGAGGTCCGATTGAGTCCCATAATATATCGAGATGCTCGTAATTGAAAACGAAAGCTCGTTGGAAATTCAAAAGACCATAAATTCTTACTCAGATGTTCGATTGAGTCCCATAATATATCGAGACGACCGTAATTGAAAACAGAAGCTCGTAGCAAATGCAAACCATAATAACTTTTAACTCCGATATCCGGTTGAGTCTCGTAATATACCGAGACGCTCGAAATTGAAACAAAAGCTTGAGCAAATTCAAACGACAATACTTTAACTCGTTTCGGTACTCCA
>NW_024464722.1:0-36207 GCF_000004515.6 Glycine max
GGATAAATAAATTTTTAGGGATAATAAATGGAGAAGCGGATTGTGGGAAAGGTAAAGGAGGGGAAAGAAAGGGTAATGAAAACAGTGCTACTAGGTACATGGGTGTTGGAATTGGTCTAGGAACTAGATAAAACAATATGAGTGGAAGGAGGTTTAAGTAAGTCGAAGGAAATTAAGGAAGGTTCAAGCAAGAGAGTTGGATAAGGAAATTTATCTTCATTAAAAATCACATCCTTGGAGATGTAGATTCTGCCATAAGCAGCTAGGCACTTGTAGCCTTTATGAGAGGGGGAATAACCCAAGAAGACACATTCCTGAGATTTGAATTGGAACTTGTGCTTGTTGTATGGTCTAAGAAAGGGGAAACATGACTGTCGCAACATGCCCTTTTACGGGGGAGCGAGGCGAGGCTCACGGGTGCGCTTTCCAAAGGAGGAAAGATGCACGGAGTCGCCACCAACGTTTATTTGTGAAAAACGTCAGAAAAACTGAAGGAAACCGGTCAAAATGAAAATTCTAAGTTCGGGAGTTGTATTTACGCTTGAGGAAGGTATTAGCACCTCTCACGTTTGTCTCAAAGGACAACAACCTCATTTTTAGAATTGTGGAAATTGTATTACCTTAACTTTTATTTCTTTTTATTTTTTTTGAGGTTGACAAAAGCAGGGCTTTTGCTCCTACGTACCCTCCATCGAAGAGGAAATCAGACCTACGTAGTTCTTTTTTAAGGGTGAATCAAGCGATTCTTTTTACTTAGAAGGTGATCATTTTAAGGCGTTGGACCTTAAAAACGATCCATTTACTTGGTAAGAAAAACTGAGATATTGAACTTTCAAATCCTTTTTAGTGACTTTTTTTGTGGACGAGCTTGACTTTGCGGGTTCATTTTAGCCTTAATTTCACTTTAGTTATTAGTCAATTCAATTAAGAACGAGAAATCCCAAAGAGAAACGTCCGATTGATTTTTCCGCTTTATTTTACTAAGAGGGTATTTTTTTATTATTATATTATTATTTTACTTCTTTTTTTATTTCCAACGTGGTTACGGCACAACCAAACGGTCGGAATTCATTTTAACTGAAATTAACGGATATTACAAATCAAATGATCGGTGGAAATTTATTTTATTTTTTGATTAGGCAAGAAATGACTTAAATAAATGACTGAAGCACGTGAAAAGGGGGTACAGAAAGTAAATGAAAATGAGAATAAAAGTACACGAAACAAATGGGGACTACCATGGGTACATAGAATGAATTGAAAAGCTCGGTTTGGGGTACTTACCAGTTGAAGACTGAAGAAAACGAAGAACGAACGATGAATGTCAAAGGACGGTTGAAAATCTTCGCGTAATTACCCACGGAAACGTTACGGAAACGTTACGAAAGCGTCTCGGCTTGGATTTTCTTAACGGAAACAATTTTCCTCAACAATTTCAAGAGAATACACCCCCTTTGCTTTTTTTTTGGTGATTCTTTTTCCGTAACGTTACGAAACTTTACGAATTTTGTAACGATACTTATTTTCTTTCCGTAAGGCTACAGAACCTTACGGATCATGCATTTACTCTTTTTAGCTTTCGAAGAAGTTACGAAAACTCACGGATTGTGTAACAATACTTCCTTTTGGTTTCCGACACATTACGGAATTTCACGGATCGCGTAACCATGCTTTCTTTTGATTTCTGGCGCGTCTCAAGACTTCACATATTGTGCACCAGAGGGTGCTAAGTACTTCGAAGCGGCCAATCAAAGGTTGCATGCCATCAAGCAATAGTCCCCGGACGAAATTAGGGTATGACAATGGCCAACCAAACACCCTAAGAAATGAATAATCAGGAAGTTTGTTGATCAATTTCTGATAGGGAGCCCCATTGTCAATAGCTGGAGATGGCAACCTGTTGTCAAGTAAATGCTGGAAACAAAGGCATGATCTAGTAGTGTAGTGGCAGTTTGGCCTAAAGAAAGAAGAGTGAGACCAAGCTCCACTATGTTCCAGTGCTTGCATTCAACTACACCATTTTGATGGTGAGTATGAGGATAAATGAGCCTATGCTAAATACCATTTTGGGTTAAGAACAAAGTAAAGGGTCTGAACTCCCCTCCCCAATCAGATTGCACAGCCTTAATGGTAGACTTAAATTGATTAAAAACCATTCTTTTAGAAAGTTTAAAGGTCTCTAAGGTGTCAGAATTATTTTTGAGTAAATAGAACCAAGCAAACCTGGTGTGAACATCCACAAAAGCCACATAATATCTTAAGCCTGAGGGGGATGCAAAGGGTGCAAGACCCCATAGATCTTTGAAAACAAGCTCAAAGGGTGCAAGACACTAGTTCATTCCATCAAGTGCTCTTAAAGAAAAATATCAAAGCCTGTTATCTTTGAAAAGGAATTAGAGTTAAATAAACTTCTTTTGCAAAAGGATAAAGAAGAGATAAACAAAACTTGTTAGATGTACAAATGTCTTTGGTTTCATTGGAAAATAATTTAAGCCAATTTAACCAATGCGAAGGACAACATGAAGCCTTGAAAAGTGAAACAAATGACTTGTCAGTTTTGGAAGTGAAACTAAATGAACAAATTGATGTTGTAAGATCTCAAAAGTTGGAGATAGTAGCGGACGCAGATAAGCTGAAAGCAAAGAAAGCAAAGTTTGAAGCTCAGTGGGAGCTTCTTCGTGAAAAGAAAGAAGAGCTGCAAAAAAAGCAGGATACATAGCATAGGCAAAGAAGGCAGTTTCGGAAAGAAGCAAATTTCTTGAGGGACGTTGAGATGCATAATAGGAATATGAATATCCTTATTGACAAGAGGCGTGAAGAAATAGAAAACCAATTTGGTTTTTAGATTCAGCTACCAAGTTAGTTTGATTGTGATATGTGTTGATTAAGTTCATCTCCTAATAAATAACTAATATTAGTAAAATAAATAGCTATTAACTATTGTAAATTATTTAAGTATTGATTAAGTTCAACATATATATATATATATATATATATTAGAAAAGATTACCCCCTGTTTTGCAAACAAAAACATCACCAACCGGTCATGAAGGCATTACTTTACCGCTATGCCTTTATATGGTGTTAGTTCCTCCTCATTGGAAAGAAGATTAATATTTATGTCACTAGGCCATTCAAGTAAATATGCATTAGGCATATACTTAAAAAATATTTCCTGAGAATAAAAGATTCCTAGGAATGCTAATATATGACACTACTAAAAAAGCTATATTTTACGTCGTTGATTCTAAATCGGTTCTGTAGAACAGTCTTAAAAAGGCTCACGATGGCATTTTTGTAATAAAATGAAATATAACAACAACGTTTATGCAGAACCGACTTTGATGAGGTGTGCGAGATGGTGAATGGTAATTTTGTAATCTGGTACAAAGACGGTTTTGTCCAAAAAACCATCTTTGTTTGGTTAATATCGCATTCATATATATTACTCAGTACTATTGCTAGCCCGAGAAGCCCTAGCTAGCTGCCGCGCGCGCTCCCGCTCTACCTCCAGTTCCGTTTCCTCCACGCGGGAAGGCCTCCTCTGTGGCGATTCTCATAAGCTGCTGCTTCGACTACTTCCCGATGAAATTTTCTTCCTCGACCTCTTCATAAAGAACAAATCGATGTCTCCCTCGGAACGAGAACGAACGAGAGGCGGGGAATCTGGAGCAGTGTCGATCAGCGGAGGGGCTCTATTTTTTTGTGACTGAAGAGACGAGGGCAAAGACGAAGGAGAGGCAGGGATCATCGAAATCATCATCGTCATTGTCAAAAGAAGAAGGTAGGTCAAGGAGAGTGGCGGTGGAGAGGTGGTTGTAGGAAGAAGAAGGTTTGTCTTTTGGTTGGATATGATTCCTTCAATGAGGTTTGCTTCTTGCCGTCTGCGATTGTGTCTCGGTTTCAAGGTATATTTCTTTGGACAAAACTTACACAATTCTTTAGGTGCAAAACATACAATTTCCACTTTGCAGGAAAACATGATGGACTATATAAAAAGGTTGAAGGTTTGTATCAGGTGGTTCCAAGACCTTGAGATTAGCTACTCACTAGAGCAAGAAAAGTTGAAGAGTTCATTGGAATTGGCCCAACAAAAATGCACGAAAATAGGTTGAGAGTTTTCTTTGTTTCTTTTTCGGAATGTCCTCATCGAGTTTGGGGACTAAGGCGGTTAGATTCATTTGATTGCAGAGCTGCTGCGAAAAATCAAGGAAGAAAAGCTAAATTCAACTATTATGGAAATGAGAAGGAATTGCACTCCTTTACAAGAGAAATTGGTGAAGAAAGAATCCGAAAAAATAGTATGTGAGATTTTCAAGTCAAGTTAGTGGAATTTCAAGGGTGATTTTTCGGTGCATAATGCAAGGGAAAGGTTAATACTTGAAAATAAAGATATACTTATTATCTTTGAAAACACTAGGCAACAACAGAATCTCTTCTTAAAGAGAGAGAGACTAGGCTTAACTTTGAGATGTCACAGAGCACACTGCAGGAGGATCTTGGACGGGCACAACGAGAGCTCCAAAGTGCAAATCAGAAGGTTTAATAACAACACAGTCTCATACTCTGAATTCAATATTTTTTATACTTCTTATCTGATGCTGTTAGTTGTGTCAGGAATTATTCTTATAATTAAATGTCTACATCAATGGATTTTTGAAGATATCATCTTTCAATGACATGTATAAGCGGTTACAGGATTACATAACAAGCTTGTAGCAGTACAATGGAAAACTGCATTCAGAGCTTTGTACAGTTGGAAATGAACTTAAGCGTGTAGAGAAAGATAAAGCTATTGTACTGGAGTCCCTTACCATGTTAAAGGGTCAGCTTACTTTGTCTATGGTAAGTTTGCTCCTCTGTAGTGTGAACTATTCGATTCAGATTCAAGTAGTCACTGAGTAAGAGAGAAAGAAATACTTGGAATCTTTGTAGATGCCTACTACTGTTATAAGCATAGGAATATGTTTAGTGCAATTTTTTTTAATGAGGATAGATGATTAGAAAGAATCTTATGACTAATTTAATCTTGATTTTGGCTAATGGGGATGTTTAGATGAAGATGATAATTCTGGAATACAATGAATGCAGTAGATTTTTGTAAAATGTTTTTAATGACTTAACTATGTCTTCATTCTAGGCCTAGGTTTTCCTTGCCTCTTTTTACGTAACTATCTCGCAAAGGGTTGATCTTATTGTACACAACCTCAACTCTACGGGTTTTACTTAAAATTTACACAGGGAGAAGCTGAGGAAAGAATTGCACAATAACATTTTGATAATTCCCTGACCCAAAGTTTACCAATGATGAAAAAATAAGATAAAATCCACACCATACCAATTGGTGAAAAGTGCTGTGCTTGGTGACTTGCTCTATGCTGAAGCTATCCCTTTAAACGTTGGCAGATCCATTCGGGTTTTCAATTTCTTTCTTTCATCCTTTCTTCTATTTATTCTACACTCATTGCTTACACAACATGCAGATCCAATCAAGCTAGAACAAAACCAAACTCATCACATTAAAACGAAGAAACCTATATTATTAACATGTCTTGCCCCTAACTTTTCCAGTTTTAAATCTTTTAGTATAGATGATATTTTCCAGTTTTTATTTTTATTATTATTTCATGATATATTTTATTCTCCTTTTATAATTTTCATATATAATTATCTTGCTCATGTTTTTTACACGGTTCTGTTTCTTCATGCATGTTGTTTTTAATTTCCTACTGTACATATATATATATATATATACTCGTCAGACATGTAGAAAAGATGCTTTGATTAATTATTTTTGTAATAATATATAATTATGAATTTTATATAAAGTTTGATAGGTATATATATTTATTGAATGAAGTTTGCCTTTTAAACTTGGCTCCATCCTTAAATCACCAATGAAGAGAAATTTCAGTATTCTTACTATTCTATTATGTATAAAAAAGGAAATTTTTAATATTCAATTTGAATTTTAAACCTTTTAGGAGAGTATTCATGTTAAACTGTGAATGTTCTTTCATATAGTTGTGAAATAAAATATTACCTTTTGATAGCAAACAATACTGCCCAAGGGATTTTATCCTCTTTCTTCTTCAAAGATTGGCGCCACCAACGTCACATGGTTGCCCCCGCATTCATGGGAGACAGACTTAAGGTATATATATAGGTTTTGATGCTAATTAGTTAGTGACATGAATATTTTTGGGTTGTGTGTTTTAGCAGTACACTTTTAATATGTATTTTTATTATTATTAGTTGAAATTGTTGGGAATGTCAATTCTAAAATTTCAACAATTAATTCAAGTGAGCGTTTTTTAGATTAAGTAAAATATTGTGGCTGTTTGTATGTGCGGTGATAATTTTTAAGAGAAATATCCCTTAAATTTTAAGAAACAATCAATTTGTGATTATTTAGGTGCATAGCCAAAATTATCTCTTTCTGTCTCATTATTTAACTGTTTCACATTCATCAAAAGCTTAGTTAAATGACCAAGTGTAAATAAAACATCATTGCCGCGCGTATGATTCATATTGAAGCTTAACAAATATTTTTAATTAGACAAATGCGGTTTATTTTATGATAGACTTTAACAAATATTTTTAATTAACGTGTCAATTCAGAAACTAGTTAAATCTCTCTTTTTTTTGGTATACAATGAAAGATACTAAAAATTAAACCTAAGACTTTATATATATTATCCAAACTTTTTATTACTAAGCCGTTTTTTTTTTTTGTATACATGCAATGAAAACATTTATGATCAAACCTAAGATTTCTTGTATATTGTTCAAACTCTTTACCACCAAGTTGACTTTAGTGGTTAATCTCGTAATGAGATACTTAAT
This sequence comes from Glycine max, assembly GCF_000004515.6. Lineage (NCBI taxonomy): Eukaryota > Viridiplantae > Streptophyta > Magnoliopsida > Fabales > Fabaceae > Glycine > Glycine max. The sequence goes on from NW_024464722.1 coordinate 6,847, forward strand.
TACAAAAAGAGACTGAAAAAATGTTTCTGATTCCCCAATTGCTCCCTAGCACTTCCTAGGTCATTGATAATTAAACAAAACAAGGGCCTCAAAGCCCCAACCTTTCTCAAAATTAGCACCACTATTGTTGGTTTAGTTTTCCAGGTTTCAATCATTCCCTCGCTCTTGTCATATCTATATAACCTAATTTCCAGTTTTCCAGGCACATGCAGCTGCTGATAAAGAGGCTGTAACAGGTATTTGTTTAAAATGCATTTTTCTTGTTGCACATTTTATGCACTATGGATAGTTGCATATGGATCACATCTTTAGCTTTTACTATTTTTATTATTAATATAGTAAAACTGTTGTAAAATGAGAAATTTGTTCTTTGATGAGAGTCATCTAACTCTAATTTCTTCATAATTTCTTCATTAATGCTTCACAGGGATATAAGGAATATCTCATGAACCACCTTCTACCAAATCCTCGTACCTATGTCAATCCAAAAGGCTTTGATTTCCCCAAAAAGATAGGTTAGTTGCAAATTTTGCTAATTTAATATAGTTGAACTTGAGACTGCAATAAAACTACATTATTTTGCTTAGTATTGTGTGTCAACCCTCAATAGTTTGCAGTCTAGCATGACATAGTATCTCACCTTGTGAAAACAATGATAGTCTTGGGAATATGGTGTATTGAAGTATCAGACTTAGGTAATAACTCAAGTTGTATAAGTCCCTTTCAACTTGTTGCCTCCTTGTAATATCTATGGTATCTTATGGTTTGGGGCTATAGAAGATTTTTATTCAAAATCTAGCACATGAAATATGATTAGGGATGTTAAAATACGAGTTCTCTTTATACAGGTACACATGCCACTATCTCACTTAAATTCGTAGCTTGATTAATCACATCCTGTGCATTTTTTTCTAAATATTAATTTATTTAGTGTTGTATTGTTTTGGGAGGAATTTGTATACTCCTTATTATCCATAACATGTTGCAGAATTGTCTGCAATTATATTTTAATGCTTCATGACTGGTAAGATAGTGAAACAATTACAACTTCCTTTTAGGTGTATTTCCCATTTAGTTGTCCTAGTTGCTTGTTCCTCATGACTTCTTGTTGTTGTAATCCTTAGGGCACTATGGTTTGCAAGAGAAATATACTATAAGCATTGATACAATCTTGATTCAGCTTCATTACCTTTGATTGTATTTTTTGTTTAATAGTGATATACAGAGAAATATACTATATGTAATTAAACGATTTTATAATTGTTTAAATTGTGTGTTTAGTATGTAATTAAATCATTTTATAATTGTTCAAAATGTGTGTTGTGATTAATTAAAAGAGAGTTTTTAAAGCTACCAGATATCAAAACAAAAAAAACATAAAAGAACACAAAAAAAAACTATCTAAGACGATTATTAAATAACTGTCTTAGAATTGAAGAGAAACTAAGGCAGCTGTGAGGATAACCGTTGTAGAAAGTCAAGATGAACAAAGTTATTCAAACTTACTACGACAGTTATCTTTAACCGATGTAGAATGTACATGTTGCGGAAAACATTTTAAGACGGGTGTGCTGAAAACCGTCTTAGTATCTATTGGATTCTAAGACGGTTACTGAACAACCATCTTAGAAAGTAATAGTTACTAAGACGTCTTCTTGTAAAGATCGTCTCTGATAAAGGAAGCTTTTAGAAAGTTCTTTATCAAATTACGACGCCGCGTTCTAAGACAGTTCAAAACCGTCTTAGAATGTCTTCTAGAACCGACTTAGAAGACCCATTTTGTAGTAGTGTGAATAAGTGGACATAAAGCTTTTCCACCTTCATAGGTGGGAGTAAAACTTTGACATAGTAATTGAGCGCATATTTACTATATTTTCCCATGGTAATTGATGTTATATATATTATTTTTAGTAAAATTGAATTATAACCAAACACATTTTATAAATTTTTCCAAGAATCCTATTCCTAGAAATGTCATGCCTAGGAAAGTAATTTAGTTGGGAATGAAAGAATCCTTGTACCAAACACTACTTTAGACTAATATTTAGGTTGAAGGCAAATCATAACATAGTCAGTTACATTAAAATTCAGTCCTGTTAAGCACACTAACAGTAACTTCATAGTTATTTCTACTCAATTAAAGCTACGTATAACATTGGCATGCTAATCATAGATAGAAGTAGCTAAAGACTTAGTAGAACATAAAGGCACAACACCCAACAGGCTAAGGCTAATAGGAGTAATACATAGAGAGTGTACACTAGGAGATATACACTTTGGAGGGGGCTTGTCAATATATTGAGTAGGAGAGTGTACACAGAAAGTGTACACTAGGACATATATAAATCAAGAAAATGAACAATTGACTATTTGTAGTTAGCATTATGAATGAACTAGTTTTATTCATTTGCAAGGGTGGAAGACTTTAGGCTGCAAAAGAGTTTTTTCAGCATCTCTTGATTAAAGGTTATCATTTGAATGCCTAGATATATACTATTATGATCAATAGACTTTATAAAACAAACTTATTTGGTAAAGTGCTAACTTTGTTGACAAAAATGGAAGACAAAGATTTAATGACTAGTGTTGTTTGAAATTATTATTTGTGCTCTATGTGGAAAGGTGGTCGTCTTTGTCCCTCATGTTCTACACAAAACATACATTGATCAATGCCCCAATAGGGTTCAACTGGATCCCTTGAGGTATCACCTCATCATGAAAGTGCAGTGCTTTTTTAATCTTCCCACGAAAATAGTGTGGTAAGGGTTATTGCATCTAGGTGATAACCCCTCTTGAGAATGTTGGTCAAATTTACATGTGGCAGTCCCATATTCAATATGTAACATTTATTTGTATAAGTAAATTCTCTCTCTTTAATATAGTCATCTCTATTTCATATTAACAACTATAACCCTCCAACTCATTATTCAACAATTTATTTTTAAACAGTCCTAGGAAAGATATTGTTGGACCTTGTGGCCTCAATAATCTTAAGAGGGATAAGCTTAGAATGCGGAAGAAGCAACGACAATCAATTTAACAATGTTCTTTAAACATGCAAGACACAATTGATTGCAACAAAATAAATAAGATAAGGGAAGAGAGAATGCAAACACAATTTTATACTGGTTCAGCCACTTCCCGTTCCTACGTCCCTTGAGAATGCAACCCACTTAAGATTTACACTATCTTTGTAAATTCCTTTACAAAGTCTGAACCACACAGGGACAACCCATCCCTTGTGTTCAGATGCTTTACAGTAAGAGACTTACAGTCTCTTAACCAATCTCATTGAATAAGAAGAATGGAAGAAGAATTCTCTCTTCAAGAGAAGAATATTACAATGAAGATCATGTAAAGAATCCTTATAGATTTTGCAAGTGTTTGGTCAAGGATTTCTTTTGAGAGAGCATTTGACAATGAAGTTCTTTTGGAATCTCTCTCATTGTCTTTTGAGAGGATAAGACATTTTTGCCAAGCAAAACTCTCTTAATCTTTTGAGAGGATAAAACATTTTGGTCAATCAAAACTCTCATAAAATTCGTGCCCAAGTCACCTATTTATAGGCCTTTGATGGCCATTCACAAATCTAATGAAAAGATGTGACTGTTGGCAGATTTTCTAAAAACTTTCCACGGGTAATCGATTACAATGCTTGTGTAATCGATTACACGGTTATAATTTGAAGGGTTATGACTTTTGAATTTGAATTTCCAAAGTTCCGTTGCTGGTAATTGATTACAGACATATGGTAATCGATTACATGTTGAAAATTCAAATTCAAAACCTTTTTCAACAGCTATTTCTCAACCATGTCTTCTAGTAATCAATTACACTTCCTGGTAATCGATTACCAAAGCCTTGCATGTCTTGAAAGCACTTTGTTTTAAGGCAAGGCTTGGTCTTTAATGAATCTTGAAACAAGGCTTTGTTTGTTGAAGCAATCTTGAATTATTCTTGAAGCAAATGCTTATCATTTGAAGCAGCCTTGTTAGATTCTTCTTTGACATCATCAAAATCATGTATACATACATTCGTAGATACTATATAGCCACTCATTAACACTCAATGGGTCCTTACATGTTGTAGTCTATTTTCTCTGCATATCTTAAAATCCGCGAGTCCAAATTCAATGGCTAAACTCTTTCAATCAATTGATCATGAAACTGAAAATGACAAAGGATTAAAACAAACAAGTAGGAATGATTAAATCAATTGATCACGAAAACGAAGGGATAATAATGTATCAGCCAATCATTTAGGATTGTCTATAGATACCCTTCAAAGTGCAAGGATAATTTTCCAATCAGATATCAAACTTATAGTTGAAACCAGCAAAAGCCAAAGGAACCCTAAAACTTCTTAGTCAGGGAACAATATCCTCCTAAAATGGAAAACTCAAGATGCAACAGTTACAAGTAAGCAAAACACTTCAGCAACAGAAACCAGAAATAAACATTTGTGTATTTTCATTCAATAGGTTCTCTCTCATTCTCTCTATTGTGTGTGTGTGTTTGATATCAACTATTTCATTAAATGAATATGGCATGACAAGAACCAATTAGTAATCGTATTAAACATGAGAGACAACAACAACATTGTATAAACTCAATATAGTAATTTATAGCTACAAATATTCATTTGGTGTTCAACAAATTAGTTGAGTAACTTGCATGAAACTTAAACAAATTTAGCATGGAATCAAAATTATTGTACCTGCTACCTCTTTACTTGAGCGAATACAGATTCAACAAACCTTGGCCTAACACTCAATGATTCTTCCAAAACAAGGTGCTCAATGAACTCGGTTAGTAGCTTTTAATTATAGGAGCAACGTATTTCTTTTGCACAAAATACATGGGACAAATCTGCACCCTACAAGCTAGGAAAAATAATTAGATAATTTCATTCAACAATAATACGTAAAATAACTTTGTTATTCATTCTCTGATGGCAAAAACGACAACCTCCATACACACCTAAGGTATGCAAGTGCATGGTATAAAAAATGTAGCTTGTTACCTCCTTTTTGCATGTGAAATCCAAGAACTGGTGGGGCAGTACGACCTAACTTTGTTAGGATCCTATCAAATACCTTTTGTGTTTCATTAGCAGTCAAATCCACTCTTAGCTGCAATGTAATCCTTAAGATAGTTATCACAACATCAAACCCAAAAGTAGTAGGAAGTGAAAAATCATAAAAACAACAAAAATGCAGTAATTTATGAACACACCAGTAAATCATAAAAACTCATACCTCAATGGACAATCCCTCTCTTTTCAAGTCACCACCAGTGATGGTAGAACTGTGACAAGCTTCAATGTGGCACCAACCAAATGGCAATTTAAAATTAGGGCACCAACTTGTTAGCTTATAAAATATATCCAACCGTGTATCAACCTCATGGCCAAAATGCAGTGTTTCAGCTAAAAGATTAACAAACTAGTAAGGACTCCGAAGGAAATCTATTAGGAGGTAACAAGTTAGAAATACTGATGTCATTATAATATATATAGGATAAGCATTAAAAGCCGCTAAATTTAACTCAAGTTATACAAGACACTAAAGGTTTTTGTGGTTTACTACCTATGGAGTGTACTATTATCAACACTTTCTATTCTCTCTAGCTAGTTTCATGTATGCTCAATTTTATATATCAATACTAGGCATCAACAAATTTATATTGGTGCTTCCTATTATACAGAAGCAAGCTTGCATAACTGATGGAAGCTTGCTTGTGAAGCTTCAATGGAGGCTGGATCTTTGAGCTTCAATGAGGCTCTTCAAAGGTGATTTTCCACCATGGAGATGCAGTGGAAGATAAAGGAGAAGAGGTGAGAGGAGGCGCCATCCACTAGGGAATAAGCCATGGAAGAAGGAGCTTCACCACCAAGAGAGTGCCTTGGATAAGAAGTTTAGAGAGGAAACTTCAATGGAGGAAAAGAAAGAAAGAGAGAAAGAGAGAGTGGGGAGCACGAAATTGAAGGAGGAAAAGAGGGAGAGAAGTTGAACTTTGAAGTGTCTAACAAGACTCTCATTCATCAAAGTTACAATAAGCATTACATATGCTTCTATTTATAACCTAGGTAGCTTCCTTGAGAAGCTAAAGCTTAGCTACACACACCTCTCTAATAACTAAGCTCACCTGCTTGAGAAGCATCCTTGAGAAGATTCCTAGAGAAGCTAGAGCTTAGCTACACACACCCCTCTAATAGTTAAGCTCAACTCATTGAGATGAGAAGCTAGAGCTTAGCTACACACACCCCATATAATAGCTAAGCTCACCCCCATGCCAAAATACATGAAAAATACAAAAAAAAAAGTTCCTACTACAAGGACTACTCAAAATGCTCTAAAATATAAGGCTAAAACCCTATACTACTAGAATGACCAAAATACAAGGCCCAAAAACAATGAATCATAAAGATGTTGGGTGCATGAGTGATTTTACAAAAGACGGCTGTCGTTTTGCTTTTGGTTATGACAGCCTTGCATTCTTCTTTGGGAATTTTTTTCAGTATTGGCCCCAAAACCTCCAGAAGAATTTTAGCTATCTGCTTAGCTAGCTGTCCCACTTGAATTTCCATGTTCTTTATAGCAGACTTTGTGCTCTTGTGATTGGACATCGAAACTTGCATGAAATGAGCCAAAGTCTCCTCCAGCTTGATTGTCCTTTCATACAGGCTAGGCCCTTGATTTTGAGGCCTGTTGGATGGTCCTTCTTGGTCTTTGTTGAATTGATTCCCAGGGTGAGACCTTCATTGCCCTTGATTCTGATTAAAATTGGCACCTTGCTAATAACCTAAAAATCCACCTGCATTAAACCTTGGTCTGTGCTGATTTCCCATGTAATTCACTTCCTTTGTAGCATCATCAAGGGGTATACAACAACTAGATTCATACGCTCCTCCATATATGCTACAACCTCCAACCTGCATAACTGCTGAATGGGAAGGTTAAGTCGCTTGCAATTGGGTTGGCTGCTTACTAAGTGTCTCTGTCAATGATTCTAGCTGCTTAGCTAGCAGCTTGATCTACGCTAATAGTGTGTCTTATGAAGATAGCTCTAGCAGGCTTCTCTTTATGGGTACATGAGTCCTATCACGCAAAATAGCACGATCACTAGCAACCATATTTTCAACAAGTTCCATTTCTTCTTCAGGAGTCTTCAATTTAATTTTTCCTCCAGCAAAAGCATCCAATAACTGCTTGGATTATGGTCTCAAACCATCTATGAAAATGTTCAGCTGAATTGGCTCGGAGAATCCATGAGTTGGTGTCTTCCGCAACAAGATACAGAATCTCTCAAGCACTTCACTCAGGGATTCATCTGGAAATTGATGAAATGAGGAGATAGTTGCCTTGCCTTCAGCTGTCTTAGACTCTGGAAAGTACTTCTTAAGAAATTTCTCTACAACCTCTTCCCAAGTCTTTAAGTTGTTTCCCTTGAACGAGTGCAACCACCTCTTAGCTTCTCCAGCCAAAGAAAATGAGAACAAGCTGAGCCTCACTGCATCTTTCGGCACACATGCAATTTTTACTGTGTTACAGATTTCTATATAAGTCGTCAAGTGTGCATATGGGTCTTCATTTGGCAAACCAAGAAACAAATTTCCTTGGATCAACTGGATCAAGGAATAAGGATATGTGATGTTGTGAGCTTGGACCTCCGACCGCGCAATACTTGTAAAGAACTGTGACACGGTAGAGCTAGAATAATCTTCAAGAGTCACCCTCTGTGGTTGATCTTCAACCATGATATGTGCTTCAGATGCACCAACTTCAAATTCTCTTTAATCTTGGAATGTTGAAGATGATTTAGATGATTGAGCTTCCTCCAAACTTAGTTGTGCTGTCCTTTCTTGCAAAAAAATTCTGCTTCTCTCTGCGTTGTTTCTCTTATAAGTGGCTTATATCTCCAAGTCTAATGGAGCTAAATTCCCTGCTGAAGAGTTACCTCGCATACAAGAAGCACTAACTGAGCAGCAATTAACCAAGTTAAGAAAAAATAAATCTTAACTAACTATTAAGAAAATCAATCAAAGAATAAAGAATAAATGTCTACAAATTGAACTATACTATCTAAGTGGAAAGAAATTTCCCGACAACGGCGCCAAAAACTTGTTACGCTACTAGGTCGGCAAGTGTACCGATTCGCATAAGTAATATATTAAAATGGTGGTAAGACCGAGTGTCGAGTCCATAGGGAATTTGTTTCATTCAGAACTGTACATTCAGTGAGCAAACATTTGTATAGATTGAAAGCAAGTAAATGTCAAGTTGGGTTTTTGTGTTAAAATCTTGTTAACTATAAACTAAATATCTAAAGTTTGAGAAGTAAAATTAGTCAAGTAAAAAAAGCATCGAGTCGTTCTGCTGAATTTTCCTTGATGTTGTGATGGATTTTTCTCTATCTAATGTTATTCTAGTGTTCTTATGCTAATAAATTACTCAAACCAAGATCCCTCTAGTGAATGAGCCTAACTCTCTTTAATCCTCGTCCTTGATCTTGAGAAGCTTCCTAGAGAAGCTAGAGCTTAGCTACACATACCCCATATAATTGCTAAGCTCATCCCCATGCCATAATACATGAAAAATACAAAAAAAAAGTCCCTACTACAAGGACTACTCAAAATGCCTTAAATGCAAGGCTAAAACCCTATACTACTAGAATGACCAAAATACAAGGCTCAAAAATAATGAAACACCTATTCTAATATTTACAAAGAAGAGTGGACCCAACCTTGACCCATGGGCTCAGAAATCTACCCTAAGGTTCTTGAGAACCCTAGGGCCTTCTTTAGCAGCTCTAGCCTAATCCTCTTAGATTCTTCTACACAATACCCTTGGGGGGTAGGATTGCATCAATAACTTCAGTACTACATTCCAATATACATACCCCAGAAACCCCAAATAAATCAATCCCTAGAAAGCAAGTGCTCACCCCTCTCATTGGGGCATTATTTGCTACATTCATAATCAGAAGGTTGCAGAGATATGGAGATACAATCACGAAAGGTTGTAGAGATACAAACGAAAAAGAAGAGAGAGCGACCAAAAAAGGGCTCGCGTTCTAATATTTTTAAATATGTTAGGCAACATCGGTTTTCAATAAAAAAAAACTGATGTTAACCAATGATGTTAAAGTTAACATCAGTTTTCTGGAAGACACGTGGGGTGCTAATACCTTCCCCGTGTGTAAAATAACTCCCAAACCCTCATTTTCAAAATACATAGACAATAGTCTTTTTGGTTTTTCTAACGTTTTCCTCGAATAAACATTGGTGGTGACTCCATGCGTTTTCCTTCAATTGAAGACGCACCCTTGGCCCATCTGAGAGACCTTTTTGTGCCCCTGCCGAAGGGCAGGTTGCGACAGTTGGTGACTCCACTAGGGACTATTTTTAGAGAGTTAAGCCAATCAATCAGTGTGCAACATCTCATCATGACTTCTTCTTTATTTATGTTCTTTGTTCCCTTTTATCTTTGGTTTTTGTCCATATTTGTACATAACCTTTGCTATGTTGTTATGTTTGGTGTGTGTTTGTCTATCGATTACATTCATAGTTAGAAATACTTTTTTCTACACACACATGACACCTACACCTCGCGCACACATTGAGATGTTAGGCCCTATACCCGGGTCTATGTGAGCCATAAGGAGTGGAGGTCTATCTGTGGTCATGTTGGGTCTCCAACTCGCTTGATGACAGTGAAGCCTCATCTAGAGATTTCGTCTTTTAGTGATGCATTGTCGTTGATATTCCCTATTGCCATAATGTATTACCTAAGAAGATGATATCTCTAGAAGCCAATAAAGTTACTCGAAACCACCCTTTAGAGTTATCACTAGAAATGGACTTTTGGATCATTTCCATTAGGTTCCTCAATTAGGGGGCATGTAGCAAACTTACTCCAGCATATTCCTTGATGGCATCATGCATCTCTTTATAGCATCGTAATGGGTGTATCATTCATGCATCATATTCGTGCATTGCATTTGCATAAATCACAACATTATTATACACCTTCATTTAGCATGCCAATTGCATACATTCTATTTTCATCATTCACATGATGTTCACTCATGCATGATCCTTGCATTTTCCTCTACATGAAATAGAAAACACAAAAACAAAACAAAAAGAACAAAAAGAAAGTTACAATGAAGAATGAAAGTCTCACCACATTCTTAGTTACATGTGTTGGGTACCATGATGATGGCTATAAACCAACCATGTTGGGATTATACACCCATTTCTCTAAAAAAAGATAATGATTGAAAATCATGTGAATGTGGTACCTAATGCATGGTTAAACTAGGAAAATGATGGTCGAAGTATGCCCAAGTCATTCGTCTCTATGAGATGTGGTCGAAGTATTGGCGATCAAAATTGTTATTCCTTGGATTATGGGGTTGAACCAAGCACATGCTTTTAAGGAAAGGTTAATCAAGTCAAGCTCAAGTGTTGAAGTAACCGACTTGCAAAAATTGGGGCAAAAGATGGATCGAGTTACATCGTTTCTTTCTCTACTACCAACACATAATTATGCCAATTTACAAAAAAAATTGAAGATTGTCGACGTCCATATGTTATTTCTGACAAAGACGTGATGGACCATGGTTTTAATGAAAATCTAAAATTGATTCAACCCTATGTACTGCGTGAAATTTGTAATACTTCGACAATGCATCATTCACATACATCCATGTTTTTCATTGGTTGCATTGCTTATTGCATTCTTTCCTTGAAATCAGAACTGTAATCATTGTTATCAAAAGGAAAGAACGTGTTTTACGGTGTCCTTACCGAACGCGTGTTAGAACTAGAGTAATGGGTGAAATAGAGGAGGTGCAAGAGCGGATGAAGGCTGACATGGAGGCCATGAAAAAGCAAATGATCACAATGATGGAGGCCATGATGAGCACGAAGAAGATAACGGAAGTCAATGTGGCTGCAGTTGCAGCTACCAGCGCCGTTGCTCAGGTGGACCCGACTCCCCTATCTGGCCTCAACCAAATAAATCATCCAACCTCAAATATGGTAGGTCAGGAAGGCAAAGAGTTAGGAAGTGCAGGCAGTCCCCATTTTGTGCAAGTTCAAAACGAGCATCCCTTCCCGCCTTATGGCTTGCCTCCGAACTATATGCCACCCAATGTGGCGCACACTCCCGATGAGAATGTCAATAACTCCAATCTCATACTCGCTGAGAACCAACAACCTCAATCTGATCATGCACGTGTCTCTCAATGCATGGGGGAGACACATGAAATACCCTACCACAATCTACCTGACTTCGAGCCTCGCCTTGGATACACCACTAAGGGACAAACAGTTGGTGGTGTAGCCCTACCAAACACTTTAGAGGGCTCTTAATTTCGCCCACAACCTCATCCCTTGCATTGTATGGCGGGAAGAATCCTTCCTGCTATGGCAGAAAAGGGAAAGTTGGATCATATAGAGGAAAAGCTTAGTGTCTAATGTCGCCATCCCTAAAAAATTCAAGGTGCCCGACTTCAATAAGTACAAGGGGACTACTTGCCCCAAGAATCACCTAAAATTGTACTGTCGGAAGATGAAAAACTACTGATGCATTTCTTCCAAGAAAGTTTTACTGGGGCAGTCGTCACCTGCTATACTAACTTGGAACCTTCTCGAGTTCGTTCTTGGAACGAGCTAATGGTTGCTTTCGTTAGGTAGTATTAGTACAATTCTGATATGGCTCCAAATAGGATACAACTACAAAACATGGGCAAAAAGGGGCATGAATCTTTCAAAGAATATGCCCAAAGGTGGATGGACTTGGCAGCTCAAGTGGCACCCCCAATGATAACAATGATAACAATGATGCTTAGATGAATGAGAAAACTGGGGCAAATGGAGAGAATGAGAAGGAGGGAGGAACCCATGTTGTAATTGTCGTTCCTACATGGCCAAATCCCCCACTAGCTCAACAATATAATTACTCAACCAATATTAGCCCTTTTCATTACCCACCAACCAATCATCCACAAAGGTCATCCCTAAATCAGCCACAAAGCCTGCCTGCTGAACATTCGTTGCCAAACACCACTCTTAACACAAACCAAAACTCCAACCAGGGAAGGAATTTTCCAGCAAAAAAACCTATAGAATTCACCTCAATTCTGGTGTCGTATGCTAACTTGCTCCCATATCTACTCAATAATTCAATGGTAGCCATAACCCCAGCCAAGGTTCCTCAACCTCCATTTTTCTGAGGATATGACTCGAACGCAACATGTGCTTATCATGGAGGAGTTCTGGGGCATTCCATTGAGCATTGTAGGACCCTGAAACATAAGGTGCAAGCTCTAATTGATGCAGGCTGGTTGAAATTTGAAGAGAATTGCTTGTGAAGTCTGATGTTGGCAAATGACACTATACATGGGGCAATTTGAAGGTTGTTGTTAAATGTCTCTAATGACTTATTAGGACTTTCAAGTTTATGCCATTATTGTAAACCACAATTACAATGCCAATAATATGGATAAATTTGACATGTTTCTCTCTCATCCTCTCACAATTACATCTTTGTTTATTTAAATTCCACTGGAATGTGATTGTAAGCCGTTGGTTTGTTTGCTCAAGAGACATGCATCTTGAGTTTTGACTTCCCAGATTGTTCAATCAGAAATTGCTCATTTTACACGTTTGTTGAGGGTGCCGTAAAACGATGAGTAAAGTTACAAAAAAAATATATTTGATTGACTGTGTCTCAAATAAAAAGTACAAACATTCATGTGACCTCTTTTTATCTTTCCTGAAAATTTGTCTTTTTGAGAGAAAAGTGAATTATCAAGAACAGGAGTCATTTGACTTATCTATCAATTGAAAATCCTTTAAATATTTCTCCTCCTTGAAATTTCATTTTTGAGAATCTGCACAGCTTCTTTTATTTGTTTTTCCTTGCTACAAGGTCGTGAAAAAAGACAAAACCCTACACTGGAGCAATAAAAGGCACTCTACATGAGCCTTAAGCGAACCTAGGGGCAGATCAAAAGTTCTCACCCGGTAGGTTGAAAACCCGAAAGGGTGGCCTAAGCAAAAATTAGGGTTGAAAAAAAGAAAAGAAAGGAAAAAAACAATCAAGGGCGTGTTGTTAAGGTTTGGTCCCAAAATCCAAACTACAAAAGGATCTGAGTCAAGATTTGAAATGACACATGCCCATGTGTCAACATCCCAAACACTAGTTTATCCATTGCTACCCCCTCCAAGCCAAAGCATATTCATTTTCTAAAAATGACAAAAGCAAAATAGAACCCTAAGTAATAACCACCGCTAAACCGGCGGGAAGAGCCATGCAAATACACATGCATGAAGTTAGGGAAAACAATGAGAAAAAAAGAAAGTAAAATCCGCCAAAGGTGACTAAAAAAAAGAAGAAAAAAAGAGAGACAAAGATCTCCAAATTTTGCAAGAAAGGCACGAAAGTGCCATGGGGAATTAATGAATAAGACAAAAGGAATAGAGCCCGACCCAAAGGTACAAGCAACGCTCTTGAAGTTCTTACTCAATATAACCTTAAAACACTCTTGGAGCCTCTAATCCTTTCTTTCATAGCCCTCTTACCCCTGACCACGTTACAAGCCTAATAAAGCCCATGTGGATCAAGGAATGACTAATTTTCTTTTAAGTTGGGATTCTGGGACGAAACCCGTGCACACTTGTGATTGTTAGTATATATATATATATATATATATATATATATATATATCATAGATCAGCGGAATAAGATCAAACGGACTACTAGGAAGAATGCAGGATGATAAATGTATGCTTATGTAAAGTTTTATAAAACAATTATCAAGGGCACACCGAAGATCGGCTTACAAACCCCAGGTTTTCGCAAAATAGAAATCGAAGCGGCGGTAGAACCTCACAGGATCGGTAAAAGAGGGAGAGGGAGATGAATAAGAAAATTGAAATTGAAAGAAGCACTTACAAAAAAATTTCTTTCACAGAGCACCTCTTCCTGAAACCTCAAAGTGTCTGAAATGAAAAGGGTACCACACAACAATGACGAGGATTCCTTAAATAGACACAAAAATAATTGTTTCTACAGTATCGGTAACATCTACCGAAACTATTACAATGATAAGCTACAGTGACGGTAACATGTACCGGAAAATATAATGACATTAGTTATAATGCTTAATCTATCATTACAACTAATTAATCTTCTTCAAGTGAGATGCCAAAACAATCATTCTCATTCTGGTAAAAGGGATCATCATCTTGATCATCAAAATCTTCAGAAGATTCAACTTCCTTCTTTTGAAGATTCTTCCTCTTCTTCTTGTTGAAGCATCTGGAGAACTTCCTTGAGATTCTTTGCAAGACTCTCCTTGGATTTGGAGCTTGCCAGAAACGCTGCAAGTTGTGATTTTTGGTTCAAAAACAGCGATGTTACTGGGTCAGTTGGTTTGAGAAATTCAGGGTGACTCTGAAACCAGTTCTTGACTTGGTCAGGAGCCGCCTTTGAAGTATCAAACTCAGTCCACCATTTGACAAATGCATGTCTTTGCAAAGGTGGATATTGTTTATTATTTTCTGTTTTTCCATACACACGTGAGCCCGCTTAGAGGTAAGGTGTGAGTTTATCGCAATTGGGGTTAGAATGAACATGTTTAGGGATCCTTAGAGGATCAAATTGGGATTTATTTTGAGATGTTTACTGTATTGTGATTCTTCCTATATGATTATGTGAAATTGTTTCAGGGGTTTAATCATGTGAATAGAACATATTGATATTATTACTGCCTTGAGATTATAAAAGTAATATAATATGTGTAAGTGACAAGTTGAGTATGCGCTAAATTGTGAGATCACACGTGTGTATTGAGATGTTATGTACATTGAGTTGTGAGCTATGAATCATACAATCACATAACTGTAAGACCCTTTAAGGGCGATGAGTTAATGTGCGATGAGTATTGTGATGGGATCTACTATGGGAACCCGACGAGTTTAATCACTTTGAGGTGTGACAAGTTAAAATTATTTTGAAAACAATTAAGGAGACATATGCTTTGTACAATTCATAGATAAAGTCTTCATGCTAAAATGTTTTTTTGGGTTCGACCTGAATAAGGAGGGAGAGACCTTGACGGACGATTCAGAGTGTAGGCCTTGGGGGTAAATACACTCGGTTTGAATGTTCCTTAAAGCCTATGTTGATCCCATATTGTTGGAGCGTTCTAGCAAAATAGAGTAACCCTGACTAGTCTCTCTATGATTTTATCTAGTGTGAGTGACCTGACTTACGAGTGTGTGGTATGTCTTGTCATGTACTCTTAAGCGCCCAACGTGATTTTTTATTGACATGGTACCACATTGCATATAGGATTGAGTCATTGTATATTTGTTGCATAATGTTTGTGTATTGATCGATATTGATTGGTTGAGTGATATATCATGTTTTGATTCTCAAGTGTGTGAATGATGTGAAAATGTGTGAGACGTGTGTTGTTGAGATGTGATGTCACTTGATAAGTGGTAGAATGACATGAGTTGTACTTAAGTAAGCTATATTTCATTTATATGATATGTATATTTATGTTTTTTCGTTTCTTTCTATTAGTTATGAATGTGATAACTCACTCCCTGTGTGTTGTTTGTGTTTGGATCCTCGAACTTTGTGTTCGTGGGAGTAGATGGTTAGGTGGATAGCTATGAAGAACCTCATGCTAGAAGACGCGGGAACACAATGCTCTAATAAGATGTGACATAGGGACACAGTTTTTGCATTATTTGCATAATACTTTGAACATGTTACTTTATGTTATTCATCTGCTTAACTTGTTTCCTTTTGTAAAACCGTATGCATCCAAATACGTTTTCCAACTACTTGTGTTTCAGTTTCATGTTTTTGATGTGGTTTTAGTTTTACAAGTTTAGTAATTTACAATTTTCACGTCTTTACTGAACTGAGTGATTTCTTTCTTTTCCACAAGGTTTTCCATAGGCATAAAGTCTCTTTGCTTTCTGCATCCCAAGTCTCTAACTCCACCGGTACCTCTACACATTCCGTAAGAGGAATATCTAGTTATGGAAGGCTAGTGGATCATATGATTAGAAGTGTAGAATTGGTTGGCTAATCTATGTATGCCACGAGGCCATCCCAACATTACTAGCTTCAACAAGCCTTTGAGCATGAAGCAAACCTATGATTAATAAAAAAAACAAGGAAACAATGAAAGAAAAAGCAAAACTTCTTCACCCTCCATTGTCATGTGTGTGTGATGTGCTGGATTGTGTTCTTTTTCTTTATGTTCTTTGTTCGTTTAAATTTTCTTTTGCTTTTGTTCATGATCAGTTTGGACTGGGTAATGCATCAAGTCCTTTCCATACTTGTCATTTGATAATTGATGAGTTTATTTGTGTTGATTGAGGAGGTGTGGATTATTCAATCCTATGCACTTGTATGTCGTCTATATTTTAAATAAAATTTAAATTAATTAAATATGAAGGACATAGGTAATTAAGAATGGTGAATTTAACTTTACTAATGTTAATCATGTTTATATTAATTTTGACTGAATATAGGATAATGTTCATTAAGTTAAATGGTTTAGATCACAAACTTAGTTAACACTACTACAAAAAAAAAATTCTACATTGATTATTTGACATTTTCCACAATTGTTTTCAACTATTTTCGAAACCACCGTTGTGGAAAGTATCGACTTTCCACGACAGTTTTTAAATCGTCTTATAAATAGATTTCTACATCACTTGCATAGCAACTGTCTTAAAATATCTTTTTCATTTTAAAAATTTTAAAAAATTGATGATTCTAAGACAATTTTCTTAAACCGTCTTAAAATGTACACTTTCTGAGACGATTTTTAGAAATCAATCTTGTATTTTATTTTTTTATTTTTTAAAATTTTTATTTACCACGTAATTAAAAGTTGTTAATTTTTATAATAATTATTTTAAAAAATCATATTTAAAATGATTTCTAATTGATAGGGTGTGTGGGAATTAAACTCAGGAAAATATATTACACTTTACCCCTTTGGGTAAGGGGAAGGTAAAGAAAAGAAATGTACAAACAAAAAGTGTATTCCTCTGAGCTTTTATTTCTACTAACAACTTGAAAGCATTCACATGTAATTCTTGCACCATGGTGAGAATCATGACAAATAATTCTGAATGACCATAGAGAAAATCATCACCCTCACACTCTGGAACTCCTAGCATTGCCAAAGCCAAGTGACTTTTCATCTCAATATTTGTTTCTTGTAACTAATGGTAATAAATTAATCACATATCCATTACCAAAATAACTACACTTCCTTCTTCTAGAGAGAATAGACTCCACTTGACCTTTCAATATTGCTACAATCTCACCTATGCTAGGCCTCCTAGATTCTTCACTTGTAACACAGGCAGTCGTGGCATCAACCATGCGAGCCATGTGATCCGTGTAACTCAAATTGTATTTGATTTGAAGATCTAGCAACTCTTCAATGTTTCATTTCCCTTTTCTCAACAAAGGTTTAGCTTGCAAATGAATGTAAAATTGGATGTGAGTCAGAAATACCATGTTCATGTGTAGAATTTTAGTTATAAGTAAATGAAGTAACCATTGTATATCACTATACTTTTCCACATCATAAAAAACTAAATTTTGTCTTGGTTATTCAAACACACGCATTAGATATCTAAGGCCTACTTCGTTTAAAAGAAAAAAAATTATGTTTCTATTTTAATTTTCACAATAAAGTCACCATGCTTTAATTTTATTACCCATTTTCAAAGATTTCTTTGAAAAATCATTAAAATCAAGAAACTAAAAAAAACAAGGTTAAATTACAAAATAGTCCTAAGTTGTTGGAGATTCACCTAATCATTAGGAGCTTTCCACTTGCAGTCACAATGAGAAAGAAGGAATCTCATCAAATGGAAAATTTCCATTTTTAGTTCTGGCCTAGCCTGGAAGTAAAACACTGCTATTGTTAGGAGTAACTAGAAGCTGAGGTACTTCTGCTACAACCAAGGCTTCCTGAGCAAATTGTTCACCAAAAATACCCACATCTGTAAGTCATTCCAGCTCTCCAAACTGTAGAGATTCCTTCTGAACATAGAAATAAAGAGTTACAAATATTACAAGGCAAGAGGCACACCATAAGTAACTAGTTAATTATTCATAAAGGCCATGATCAAATTTTTTGTATCATTAGCCCCTCTGGAGAATAATGTGCACATGTATATTTCAAATTATCAAAAATTAGATAAAAACTAAAATCAGGTCCCAGGGTTTAATACAAAGTTATTTATTCACCTATTGCTGCCTAACTATTCTGTAAACATAAATAGCCTCTACTACCTTGATGGTTCTTTCATACGAAATTGAATGTTTGATTATGTATAGGCACTGTGTCGAAATAAGTAACAAGGCACAAGTTAAGTTAAATGGTTTAGATCACAAACTTAGTTAACACTACTACAAAAAAAAAATTCTACATTGATTATTTGACATTTTCCACAATTGTTTTCAACTATTTTCGAAACCACCGTTGTGGAAAGTATCGACTTTCCACGACAGTTTTTAAATCGTCTTATAAATAGATTTCTACATCACTTGCATAGCAACTGTCTTAAAATATCTTTTTCATTTTAAAAATTTTAAAAAATTGATGATTCTAAGACAATTTTCTTAAACCGTCTTAAAATGTACACTTTCTGAGACGATTTTTAGAAATCAATCTTGTATTTTATTTTTTTATTTTTTAAAATTTTTATTTACCACGTAATTAAAAGTTGTTAATTTTTATAATAATTATTTTAAAAAATCATATTTAAAATGATTTCTAATTGATAGGGTGTGTGGGAATTAAACTCAGGAAAATATATTACACTTTACCCCTTTGGGTAAGGGGAAGGTAAAGAAAAGAAATGTACAAACAAAAAGTGTATTCCTCTGAGCTTTTATTTCTACTAACAACTTGAAAGCATTCACATGTAATTCTTGCACCATGGTGAGAATCATGACAAATAATTCTGAATGACCATAGAGAAAATCATCACCCTCACACTCTGGAACTCCTAGCATTGCCAAAGCCAAGTGACTTTTCATCTCAATATTTGTTTCTTGTAACTAATGGTAATAAATTAATCACATATCCATTACCAAAATAACTACACTTCCTTCTTCTAGAGAGAATAGACTCCACTTGACCTTTCAATATTGCTACAATCTCACCTATGCTAGGCCTCCTAGATTCTTCACTTGTAACACAGGCAGTCGTGGCATCAACCATGCGAGCCATGTGATCCGTGTAACTCAAATTGTATTTGATTTGAAGATCTAGCAACTCTTCAATGTTTCATTTCCCTTTTCTCAACAAAGGTTTAGCTTGCAAATGAATGTAAAATTGGATGTGAGTCAGAAATACCATGTTCATGTGTAGAATTTTAGTTATAAGTAAATGAAGTAACCATTGTATATCACTATACTTTTCCACATCATAAAAAACTAAATTTTGTCTTGGTTATTCAAACACACGCATTAGATATCTAAGGCCTACTTCGTTTAAAAGAAAAAAAAATTATGTTTCTATTTTAATTTTCACAATAAAGTCACCATGCTTTAATTTTATTACCCATTTTCAAAGATTTCTTTGAAAAATCATTAAAATCAAGAAACTAAAAAAAACAAGGTTAAATTACAAAATAGTCCTAAGTTGTTGGAGATTCACCTAATCATTAGGAGCTTTCCACTTGCAGTCACAATGAGAAAGAAGGAATCTCATCAAATGGAAAATTTCCATTTTTAGTTCTGGCCTAGCCTGGAAGTAAAACACTGCTATTGTTAGGAGTAACTAGAAGCTGAGGTACTTCTGCTACAACCAAGGCTTCCTGAGCAAATTGTTCACCAAAAATACCCACATCTGTAAGTCATTCCAGCTCTCCAAACTGTAGAGATTCCTTCTGAACATAGAAATAAAGAGTTACAAATATTACAAGGCAAGAGGCACACCATAAGTAACTAGTTAATTATTCATAAAGGCCATGATCAAATTTTTGTATCATTAGCCCCTCTGGAGAATAATGTGCACATGTATATTTCAAATTATCAAAAATTAGATAAAAACTAAAATCAGGTCCCAGGGTTTAATACAAAGTTATTTATTCACCTATTGCTGCCTAACTATTCTGTAAACATAAATAGCCTCTACTACCTTGATGGTTCTTTCATACGAAATTGAATGTTTGATTATGTATAGGCACTGTGTCGAAATAAGTAACAAGGCACAAGACAAGCATTTATAGAGAATTAGTTCAAGAAAAGTTCTTCAATGTAATTTTTGTCCTTATCAATCTCTTGATCTGCAAAGAATCAATGAAAAACCAATTGGATTGATTTCAGAAAACAATAACTTAGCTAACCAATTTTCTTAAGGCTGAGATCTTTTGGATAAATCAATTTTTTCACATTTTCCAACCACATTAAACCCAATTATAATGTTCAGAAGTACCATCATGAGTGGCTACAAGCTTGCTATCATTCTATATGGAAGTTCTATAGCACTAGTGGTTTGTGGAAAGGCTTCTAGCTAAATGAATTCATTCATCACAATCTTGACAGAAGAGTGATCTGTCTTCAACACAATATGAATGGTGGCTTGTCCTGTTGGTATATGAAGGAGAAAGGAAAGAACAAAATGAGCAATAAATATACTAAACTTATTACAATATCCATCAGACAATTTTCCCCAATTTCAATGAAGGTATTAATTGTCGGATCAAGTGGCCTCGAAATAATTAAGAAGGGGGGTTGAATTAATTATTAATGTGCCTTGACTAATTAAAAATCTATCCTTCTTAATGTTACTAGATTTAATTAGGCTTTTACTACAAAGTTAAGAAAGTAAAGAACAGTAATTGAAACTTAACCAAAAGTAAAAGCGATAATTAAAAGTGCACAGCGGAAATTAAAAGTGTAGGGAAGAAGAAGACAAACACAAGAATTTTATACTGGTTCGGCAACAACCTGTGCCTACATCCAGTCCCCAAGCGACCTGCGGTCCTTGAGATTTCTTTCAACCTTGTAAAATCCTTTACAAGCAAAGATTCATAAGGGATGTACCCTCCCTTGTTCTTTTTGAACAACCAAGTGGATGTACCCACCACTTGAACTGATCCACAAGAGATGTACCCTCTCTTGTTCTCTGTTACAACAACCCAAGTAGATGTACCGTCTACTTGTACCACAAAGGATGTACCCTCCAATGTGTTAAGACAAAGTTCTCAGGCGGTTGATCCTTTGAAACTTTGTGAAGGGGAAACAAAAGATATCTTAGGCGGTTAGTCCTTTGAAATTTTTGTTTAAGGGAAAGGGAATAATCAAAAGAATTCTCAGACTATGTCGTTTTGAATTCTTTGACAAGGGAGAAGGGAGACACAAAAGAATTTAGGCGGTTAGTCCTTTGTTCTTTTGGAAAAGGGAGAAGAGAGACACAAAAAGAATTCAGGCGGTTAGTCCTTGTCGAATTCTTTTGGCAAAGGAGAAGAGAGACACAAAAGAATTCAGGCGGTTAGTCCTTCGTTCTTTTGGAAAATGGAGAAGAGAGACACAAAAAGAATTCAGGCGATTAGTCCTTGGCGAATTCATTTTGGCAAAGGAGAAGCGAATGAAAAAGATAAATAGCACACTTTTGTTTTCTGTGAAAGAACAAGGTTTGGAAACCAGAAAACTTTGAAAGCTTTTGGCAAAGGAAGAAGAAGAAGAAGATATTCAAAAGTATATCAGAAAGGTTGTGTGCAAAGGTTGTCAATAATTGTTCTTAAAATGCAAGTCAAGGTCTTGCTTTTATAGACTCTTCATGTCTGGTCAAGAAAACCATTAGAAAAGTTATAACCTTTAGAAAAACCTGAAAACCATTGCAAGAGTTATATCTCTTGATTTTTATTCAAAACTTGTCACTGGTAATTGATTACCATAATCATATAATCGATTACACAAAGCTTTTATGAAAGGATATGACTCTTCACAATTGATTTTGAATTTCAACATTCAGATACACTGGTAATCGATTACCAATATCTTGTAATCGATTACACCATTTTGAAATCAATTGGAACATTGCAAATTCAGTTAAAAGCTTTTGAAATCAAACTTTGCCACTAGTAATCGATTACAGGAAACTGGTAATCGATTACCAGAGAGTGAAAACTCTGGTAACTTAGAAAATTTTGAGAAAAACTCTTTTGAAAAACAAAATTGTGCTATGTTTGTTTTTTGAAAAATCTTTTCAATACTTCCCTTGTGAAGTCTTCTTGATTTCTTCTCTTGAATCTTGAAATCATCTTCTCTTGAATCTTGAAATCAAACTTCTCTTTATTCTTGAATCTTCTTGATTTCTTCTCATGAAACTTGAAATTTATCTTGATCTTGAACTTTTTGACTGAATCTTGAAATCATTCTTTGGTTTTTGTCATCATCTATGTCATCATCAAAATTACTTGAATCAACTTGATTCATCATCATCAAGCTTGCTTCTACATTAACTCATACTACACAAGAAATATCATAATCCAAATCTCATGAGTTAAACTAGTTCAAGATCCCATTGTCAAGGGTATAATTCAGTCTACAAGTGTCTATGTAATACATTTCACAAGGATGTAGAAAATAGCAAGCAACATTCTCACCATGCACTAGTAGAAAGTCTATTTAACTATTAATGTCTTTAAGAAACAAAAAAGAATTCTACACTTGATGCTTAAATAGATTCAATTGGCAAATAAAAGAGAGAGACTCACTCCATTGGTGGTGCTTGTTCTTAAAATAATGAAGTTATTGGCAGTCACACACAAACTTTTAGTAAACTGGTATAATATCATTAACATATCTTTTAGAAACAACTAACAAGCTCAAAATAAAAGTAGCATGGGAATTAATCCAAAGATGATTTTATGTCATAAAACTAGAAGACACACAAATATAATTGAGGTTCTTAATACTTGGTAAATGTCACATTTGGGAATTTTTCTTGATAGAAATTGAAGAAAAAGCCTTTGGTGCTTGCTTGCAAGCTTGTTTGCAGCATGAACTTCAACATCACATTTGGCACACAAAGTAGCCTCATTCGTGCAACAAATCACTATTGTCGGAGCTCTCTCACACACATCACACTGATTTTTCATGTTAATTCTTCTCTTCCCTTCTACAACACCAAAAACTTGGTCTTCTTTTAGCTAACAACTTCTTCACCACAAGAAATATTGGAAATATTGAAGAACCCTTTAGAAAAGACATTGGTTTTTTAAAGCCAAAAATGGAGAACGATGGTGTAGAAAGATTAGGACATGGCGTAGAGATGAGAACAAAAGAAGAAGAAGAACATAGTTAACATTTGAAGTAGTACTATACTACATATTGGTATTTAATGTGGGAAGAAACTATTGAAGACAAAAAAGGAAGTAACTGGATGAGGATTGAGAGCAGGTGGGGATGCGAAATCTATGTGTGTTTGCCACTCCAAAAAGCTCCACAAGTACCATTTTCACAAGTCTTCCAAAATCTATGTACTAATTAATAATCCTACACATAGAGAAATTTTACTTTAGTAAAGTAAATAAATATATCTTAAGAAAACAACAATGAAATAAACCACACACATCTTGAAGAACATAAACTTCAGATCCATCCTAGTATTATAAGAAGAGCATATTTATTTCATGTAACGTGGAAGTGAAGAAGAACAAAACCACATATTATATTTAATAGTGTATGATAATTTTTGAGACAAAAGTATATGAATACACTAATTATATATATATATAGACAAAAGAAACATAACTAATAAAATTCGTCAACGAACATGTGTAAGCATATATTGGCCAATGGTAGACGTGGACCGGAGGATGGCCAGTCTAAACCTAGCCCACATAGCCAGTTTACACTATTTATCAACCTGAGCAGCAGCTGCAGCCCTATCCATCCAATTCCATAACAACATCATCTCATTTGCTTCCTTAGCAAACAAGGTCATAAACCACCTTTGCGACTTAGGCATACACGTGTAGCATGCTCTCTCCGATGCGGAGTTTGCACGTGTCGAGGCTGAGTTCGGGTTTATGTTCCCGCTAGACCTCCACAATGCCCTCGTTGCTGATCTTCTAGTCAGTTCAAGATTCCCTGACTGGCGCTCGGGCGCAACGCGGTTGGACCTACGCATGTCACTAAACCTTTCGATCGCGATGATTTCATTCCAAATTGCACGGAACACGGTGTGGTCAAAGTCGTGGGGTTCATAACCATGCAAGCCAAAGAAGTCTCTGCGAGTGGCAAGGAACGCGTCGAAGAAAGTGTCATTGCTGATTCCAATCTTCAATGATTGCTACATTCCTTCCAATCCCTCACTCGCTAGAAATCCTATCTTCTTCGTCAACGAGAACAAAATTTTCTATTGCGGCTTAGATCTCTTCAATTTCTTCTAATGCAAGTCACTCTTCTATAACTATGAAGCTGATCCTATACTTCTCAAAAAGCAACGATCCATTAGCAAGAAATCTATCGATGTTTCTGTATCCGCCATATTTTTGAGGCAGAGCCTCAACTTTGGCGTGAGGACGTCATGGTGGGTGGAGTTATGGACTAACGCTGCCACGAAGAAGCTAAGGAGGAACTCCTCATCGTCATCGCTGTTGTTGTCAACATTGTCGTCGCTAGAGAGGTTTTTCAAGATGCAGCAGAGTAAGGTCTTGGTTGGGTGTAAGAATACATAAGGCAAATCGGGTCGATTTTGAAAGCGAGTGGGTTAGGCGAATCATATATAAACAAAATGGTTAAGGTTTCAACTTCTGGATTCTTCAAGGGAGAGATGGTGGTGTTGGATAATATTCAAGGGTTGTCGGATGTTCTACTTTTGAAATCCGATAAGTTTTTGGATTCTCTCAGAAAAGTTTTTGAAATCCGATAAGTTTTAGGAATGCCCATGGTTTCAACCTTGCCATGCTAGGGAGGAAGGGTAAAAATTTCACCACAAATGAAGATGCTATGGTTACTAAAGTTGTCAAAGTTAAATACTTTTCAAATGATGATTTTCTAGAGGCTCAATTATCACACAATCTAAGTTATGTTTGACGTAGCATTCACGCTTTATGTAGCATCCCAAAAATGATCCAATAATTATTTAGATAAAGTTTTTTAAGTATATCTTTTAGTAAAGGAAAAAAATAGATTAAATTGTTTTAATATATTATATTGTTATTTTTATTTTGAAAATATGTTAGTATAATAATATATTAGATTGGTTAAAGATAAATAACAAATAAAGACATAATAATAAGAAATAAAGAAAGGTTTGTTAAATAAATCTCAAAAGATATAATTTCAAATTACGTGCAATGCTTATATAAGGATAGACAATTATTTTTCCTTAAAACACACAAATAAATAATTTCTTTTGGTATTAGTGGGTTGCTCAAAGACTAAAAAAAAGCAAATTTTTTTTGTCAACGCAATTGGTAGATGAGAAGAGGGATAACCAAAAGCATAAATTACTTGCTTCAAGAGGTGTGTAAAATATCTTTTTAAAACCCTCCATGGAATGTTCTTGAAAGATATGATTGTTAGAAAATTGGGTTAATAATGCTTTAGATGTTATAGATGAATGGTCATGTGTGTATGCAAAGTTAAATATCTAGATATTGTTGGATCAAGTGGCCTCAGAATAATTAAGAAGGGGGGGTTGAATTAATTATTCATAAACCTTTACTAATTAAAATTTTACTCTTCTTAGGCTTTTACTATGTTGTTAAGAGAATAAAGAATAGAGAAGAAACTTAACCAAAAGTAAAAGCGGTAATTAAAGTGCACAGCGGAAATTAAAAGAGTATGGAAGAAGGAGACAAACACACAAGAGTTTTATACTGGTTCGGCAACAACCCGTGCCTACATCCAATCCCTAAGCGACCTGTGGTCCTTGAGATTTCTTTTCAACCTTGTAAAATTCCTTTACAAACAAAGATCCACAAGGGATGTACCCTCCCTTGTTCTCTTTGAACAACCTAGTGGATGTACCCTCCACTAGAACTGATCCACAAGAGATGTACCCTCTCTTGTTCTCAATCAACAACCAAAGTAGATGTACCCTCTACTTGTACCACAAAGGATGTACCCTCCAATGTGTTAAGACAAAGTTCTCAGGCGGTTAGTCCTTTGAAATTTTGTGAATGGGGATACAAAAGATATCTCAGGCAGTTAGTCCTTTGAAATCTTTTGTATTAGGAAAGGGAAGAATCAAAAGAATTCTGAGACTGTGTCGTTTTGAATTCTTTGACAAGGGAGAAGGGAGACACAAAAGAATTCAGGCGGTTAGTCCTTTGTTCTTTTGGAAAAGGGAGAAGAGAGATACAAAAAGAATTCAGGCGGTTAGTCCTTGGCGAATTCTTTTTGGCAAAGGGAGAAGGGAATGAAAAAGATGAATAACACAGTTTTGTTTTCAAGGTTTGGAAAACCATAAAACTTTTGGCAAAGGAAGAAGAAGAAGAAGTTCAAAGAAATTCAGAAATCAATTGGCAAAAGTTTGTTGTCAAAAGAATGAATGTTGAAATGCAAATCAAAGTCTTGCTTTTATAGACTTTTCAAGTCTAGTCAAGAAAACCATTGGAAGAGTTATAACCTTTAGAAAAACTTGAAAACCATTGGAAAAGTTATAACTTTTAAAAAAACTTGAAAACCATTGGAAGAGTTACATCTTTTGATTTTTTTTCCAGAACTTATCACTGGTAATCGATTACCACATCATTGTAATCGATTACACAAAGCTTTTTGTGAAAGGATGTGACTCTTCACAATTAAATTTCAATTTCAATGTTCACATACACTAGTAATCGATTACACCATTTTGAAATCAATTAGAACGTTGTAAATTCAGTTGAAATCTTTTTGAAAACAATTTTGCTACTGGTAATCGATTACCAGAGAGTAAAAACTCTTTGGTAAAAGGTTTTGTGAAAATTCATGTGCTATTCAAAGTTTTGAAAAACTTTTTAGTACTTATCTTGATTGAGTATTTTCTTGATTCTTGAATCTTCAACTTGTCTATTCTTGATTCTTGATTCTTGAAACTTGATTCTTGAATCTTGAATTCAAATTTCTCTTGATTCTTGAAGTGTTCTTGACTCAATCTTGAACTCATTCTTGAATGTCATCATCTTTGTTATCATGAAGTGATCTTGACTTTTGAGCTTTTTGTCATCATCTTTGTTATCATCAAAACTCCTTGAATCAATCTTGATTCATCCTGAAGCTTGCTTCTACAGATATATAAATCATTCTTGTACTGTTTAGGACTCACAAATCCTACGTGGCACTCGGAGACACGTGTGCATCCTCCACATCAGCCCTACTACAGAAGCATGAACCCCTGGCCCTTAGCAGTCTCGATCCCCAACAAACAGGTTATTTCTAATTAACCTAATTAATATTTAAACATATTTGAATATATTATCTGTTGGCATGTATTAAATTATCTATGACACCACATTATCTATAAGGTACGAATATCTTCTACTTTTATCTATAATTCAAATAATTATCTCTAACATTATCTCTAAGCTCTCGGCTATTATCTATAAGCTTAGAATTATCTACAAGGCTACAATAGTCCCTACAAACAAGGACCAACACCCTCGCTCAACTAATATAAATACAAGTTCCATTGAACCCTTCTACACAACAGTCATATACAACTTACACACACTCAGTACACGACATCTAGCCTGTGCCACACTCTCTTTTTCACTCATACGAGCTACTTTACAGCACTACCTGCTTTACTCACCTAATACATATTCTTATTCGAGCGTCAAAGTCCTTTGTTTTACAGGTCCTCCCTCCTGTCAAAGGCACCCTCAACACCAAAATGTGAAGTTCAGGACCTCACTCAACCACATCAATCCTGATGTGTCAAGGTTTCAAATTTTGGTAAAAACAGTTGTTGTTTTATATAATTAACTATATTGTGGTAAATTATTATTCATGGACCTTTCGTGTGAATCTTCATGACTATATTTTGTTGTTATCTATACACATATATACAATGCAACTAAAAATGTGATGAAGCCATTCTCTGATTCATGTCTCGAGTTAATTATGTATATTGAATTTGCCAATTATGCATTGAAGTTTTGCTTACTTTAATAGCTTATATGTATAAGTCTTGTGTTTGTTATCATATATGCTACATACGTGTGCTTTTACATGTAATATAAATATATTAACATATTGTTCTTATTAGTTAAATTATCTTTATAGTGTATATATTTTGTGTTGTCACTATGACATTGAGAATTTAATATGAGATACCTCTATCTGGGACGTAATGAGATTTATTATAGTCATCTTCATCTCAGATGGAAAAGAAACTTTGGATACCATCATCTATCATGGGAAAAGCAGTTGGATGCCATTGCATGTATATGAAATCATGGACACTTTGAAAAATATGAGATCCACATTGGTTCTGAGAACCTAAAAATTGAGTCTAGTGATTCCAAGAATCACAGAGTTATGTTTGTGATGTTTATTTGAATGCAATTAGATGTTGAGGTTTATTTAATACTTTTATTTGTTGATTATGTTATGGGAATAAAGAATGATTGTCTTCAATTTGATTTTTATTGGGATATATATATATATATATATATATATATATATATATATATATATATATATATATATATATATATATATATGCATATAGATATATTTACCTTTATATTTTCATTTGTTCCAATGTAATCTTTTTAATTAAAAAGTTTAGGTATGATGTGTAACACTTATTTTTAAAAAAATAAATAGTTTTAAAAAAATGATGAGATTTTTATAATTAAATAAATAAAAAAAATACTTTTATTAATTAAAATAATAGTTTGAAGGAAAATATAAAAAAATATTTTATTTATTCATTTGATAGGAAATAAAATAGAGTTCTTGTTTATAAAATAATAAAAATAAAGAAAATAGAATAAATAATAGGTTGAGAGTATTCTGCTATAAATAGAGACACGTTAGATCAATTTTGAGAATGACGATATGTCTTTACACTTCCTCTTCCTCTCAATTTCATTTTTCCTTCTTCCTCTCCAAAAACCCTTTCTTTTTCCCCGTACACACAAACCTATCTTAGTAAAATAACGATCCTGAACTTGTTAACCGTTGGATAGACGTGAAATTTGAGCACTAATTTCAGAACTTATTTTGAACATTCTCACCATTGGAATTTTTGAAACAATATCTGGGGTAAAAGAAATATTTTTCGCATTGTAGCTTTCTCTTTTTCCGCAAAGACCCAAAATCTTTCACAGTAAAACTAC
>NW_024464722.1:36392-52061 GCF_000004515.6 Glycine max
ATGCATAACGTAATAGCCACACTCAGTGCTTCCTTTTTGTTTATCACACTAAATACATAATGAAATTTAGATATTCAACGTTAATTACAAATTCAACTACACAGACATAAAATATATATAAGTAAAAACATTGTTTAAATTACTTACTTTAACAACTATCCACCTAGTACTTGTAGCCTTGGATTTGGGTTGTGGAGTATCGTCAACTCCTTTCAAAGCACTGTTGAATACAAGGAACATTAAAATATTGATGTTGTTGACTAATGCTAATGCAAATGTATTGAGAAACAACACTTACCTATTAATTTGAAATAATATATATATACAACCTTCACTTGATCATGCAACAAAGGGATGTTGTGAATGATTGTGGATCCCTCATAAACTCTTCCTAGGGCAACCAGATAGGGAGGATTTTATTCGATGTACAACCCGCATTTGTCTTAGTCATCCGTGTTTGGATCGGTCGTTGAGGGATCAACACAACTGCCCTTTGTGATGACACGAGCAGCTGAGGGACCAACCTCAGGCTCCGGAGGCAGTGCAATTCCCTATGATTGCATCTGTAACTGAAATTGGGATTGCATCTAGCTGAAGGATAACATCAGCTGTCGAGTCACTTTTTCTGTGATCGACTCCTCCAGCTGGTCCCTGATTTGTTGAGTAAGCTTCTCTAGTTCTTCAGGAGCGATGGAGGAAGAAATACGGGAGGTCCGTTGAGCCGGTCCAAAGTATTGCTTGATGGACACACCGGCTCCAACAGCACGCACATGACCAGAGTGTTCTAGTCGCCCAATGGCAGCAGTCAGGACATCCTGAAGTTCATGGGGGACAAACGAACCCTGTGATGCCTGCTCCTCCAACGAATCTTATACAGAACACATTTACATGCCAAATATTGTGACAAAATAAACATAACTAATTATAATTATTAATTAAAAGTGACTTACAATCTTTTTAGTAATTTCCTTTGTTGTTGATGTGTCATTATTTTCTCCCATTTCTTAACCCTTTTTGTCACCATTTTAATTACTGATTAGCCTTAATTGTCAAATTAATTATGCAGTTTTATCATTTGGGCCTACTTGACTAATTTTGTGTTTTTAATTTAATTTCAGGAGAATTATAAGCAATTGGGCTTGAATCCGGAATTGGGCTTGGACTTGAAGAGAGCAGACAATTTTATTTTATCAAATATTATCTTATCCAGATTTTATTTCATCTAGATTTTATTTCATCCAGATTTTATTTCATCCAATCTTATCTTATCTTGTCCAGATTTTATTTTATTTTGTTTATGGGCTTGGACTTAAAATAGATCTGTAAGCTTTGGGGCTGAGGACCTATATAACAACACCAGGGTTTTAGTTTGGAGAGTTTTGGGAGGAGAATAATTCTAGGGTTTGAGAATTCAAGTTTTTACTTTTCATGCGCATTGTTCACGTAGAATAAAATTCGTTTTTTGCAATTTCGTTTCTGCTTCAATCTACAATTTCGTTTTCTACTGATTAATGGAAGGCTAAGTCTCCAGAGTTGTTTTCTCTTGAGGATCAAGCACAACTCTCTTTGAGGTTTTGTTATTACTATTGAATTCTGATCAGTTTTTCCTCTTCACCAATTACTCTGTATTTATTGCTATTAATCCATACATGCTTAGTGCTTGATTAATTGTCTCTGCACTTAATTTAAGTTCATGCTTAATGATCAATTTCGTTCATGATTAATTGGTGTATGTGTTGCTTAATCACATAATGACAGTTTTATGTTAATTTTTGCTTAGTAATTTAATTTAAGGTTGGATTAAGTGGTTGAATTGGTTAGTGTTAAATCCTTGTAACCTAGGATAAGAGACTTGCTTATGAATCAAGGGTAAACAACATGTTTTAATTATGTTATTTTCTAATTAAAATTTTCTTGTTGTTTAAATTACAAAAACAAACAACCCCCCCCCCCAATTTGTTATTCTTTTATCACTATCTATTATGAACGTTGGTTGACAATTGCTCGTTGGGTGACGACTAGGATCACTTCCTAGATACTGTATTTTTAATGTTTATTTGATTCGGGTACGACCTCGATCAAATTTGGCACCGTTGTCGAGGAGTAGTGGTCCAAAGGTTCATAATAGTGTTTAGTTGTTTTGAGTGTAGCTCTGTTGTTTAGTGTTGTGAGTATGTGTTGTTTTGTTTTGTGTAGTGTTCTGTTTTGCATTTCAGTCGCGTCCCCTGTTTAGTGCTTCCCTGTTTCAGTTTTGTGTAATGTTGTGAATAGTGATTAGCGACTGAACTAGCGACTGATTTTGCAATTTAATTGGCGATTTTTGTTTTGATAGTTAGAGTTGTTATTTTTGGCTTATTTTTTGTGTGGTAATTTATTTTGATCCATATTTTGTGTGAAAAATACCAGGAGCACTTGGTGTGGTTGAATTTGAGAGAGACAAAAATTTGGGAACTTATTTCTAGCAAAACTTAAAACGAACATAACTTTTGTCTTATTTTAGCAAAGTCATTTACTAAGTTTTTTTAAGTATTATTGTCTTATTTTTCTAAACTTTCCTTAAGTATTATTGTCCCTTGAATCTTTGTAAGGGGAAACAAAACATATCTCAGGTGGTTAGTCCTTTGAAATATTTTGTTTAAAGGTAATGGGAAAAAGATATCGCAGGCGGTTAGTCCTTTGAAATCTTTTGTAAGAAACAGAAGATATCTCAGGCGGTTAGTCCTTTGAAATATTTTGTCAAGAGGGAGAAGGAAGAAACAAAAGAATTCTCAGGCGGTTAATCCTTTGAATCTTTCGACAAAAGAGAAGGAATGAAGAAGAAGAATAGCACAAGTTTTTGGTCAATGAACTTTTCTTGAAAGAGAAAGTATTGAACAAAAAATTTTAGAAAGATGAAGAGAAATGAATGAAAGAAATCTGTTAAGCATCAAAGGAAATCAGTATTTTTTTTAAATTCGTGCCATGGTCAGATATTTATAATCATTTGATGACTCAAGTTAAAGTTTGTGACTCTTGGCAATTTCTTTAAAACTAGTCACTTTTTAAAAATTGTGACTCTTTTGAAAACTAGTCACTTTAAAAGTTGTGATTCTTCTGAAAAACTCTTTAGAAACAAGTCACTTTAAGAATTGTGACTTTTGGAAATTTATTTTTCGAAATCAGTCACTGGTAATCGATTACCATCATAGTGTAATCAATTACACATCAACAGATGTAACTTTTCATATTTAAATTTGAAAATCAAAATGTTTAGAAACACTGGTAATCGATTACAAGTATTGTGTAATCGATTACACAAGTTTGAAATGATTTGAAATTTTTTTATCATAAGTTGTGACTCTTGAAATTTGAAATCCAATGTTTTAAAACATTGGTAATCGATTACAACTTTGTATATCAGTTGGAAAACAATGTTGGCTACTGGTAATCGATTACTGCCCTCTGGTAATTAATTACCAGAGAGTAAAACTCTTTGGTAAAAGATTTTTTCTTTTTGAAAAATTCTTGTGCTATTCAATATTTTGAAAAACTCTTTTAATACTTATCTTGATTGAGTCTTCTCTTGATTCTTGAATCTTGAGTCTTGATCTTTACTTGAATCTTGATCTTGATCTTGATTATTTTTTAATCTTGAATCTTGATTATTTTTTAATCTTGAATCTTGATATTGATTCTTGAAACCTGCTTGACTCTTGATTCTTTGGAACTTGCTTGACTCTTGATTCTTTGGCATCATCAAAATAATCTTGGAAGGCATTGCTTCCACAATCTCCCCCTTTTTGATGATGACAATCCTGAAATGAAAAGGATACATACAAGTTTTGTTCTACTATTCACTCATCTTTTTCTCCCCCTTTCTTTTTGAATTTATGCTTAATTTTAAAGCTTTGAAAATATAATATCTTGATTTCTAAAATACCCATTTTCTCTCCCCTTTGGCAACATCAAAAAGGTCAAAGTACGTAAAATAAAATCATACATAAATGGATAAACATACAAGAAATGTATTCATACAAGAAAAAATGAGAAACTTATAAAACTCAAACAAGATAAAAAATTATCCACAAATAAAAGCATATGTATCAAATAAGTCATAAGACATCATAACATAAAACAAATCATTTGTCTAAGTCACTAGCATCTAGAAGTCCTAATTCTCTTCTAATGGTGTAGAAAGAATCTTTGGGTAGTGGTTTTGTGAAGATGTCTGCGAGTTGGTTTTTTGTATCTACAAATTCTAGGACATAGTCACCTTTTAGGACATGATCTCTAAGGAAATGATGCCTAATTTCTATGTGCTTGGTTCTAGAGTGAAGGACTGAGTTCTTAGATATATTTATGGTGCTTATGTTGTCACATTTTATGGGAATATGGTCTAATATAATCCCATAATCAGATAGTTGTTGTTTCATCAACAGGATCTGTGCACAACAACTACCAGCAGAGATGTATTCTGTTTCGGCTGTGGATAATGCTACATTATTTTGCTTCTCGTTATGCCAAGAGACAATAGCAGACCCTATGAATTGACATGTGCCACTAGTACTCTTCCTATCTGTTTTAGATCCAGTAAAATCTGAATCTGAGTATCCTATTAAATTGCATAAAGAATTTTTAGGGTACCATAATCCTAAGTTAACTGTTCCTAAGAGATATCTTATGATTCTTTTTACTATAGTTAGATGTGAAAACTTTGGATTTGATTGGAATCTTGCACATATGCACACACTAAACATAATATATGGCCTACCATTTTAACATTGAATAACCTTTGTTGATAGTTATTCATAGTTATCAATTGATTTTTTTACAATTAATAGTTTACTAGCTAGTTTTCTGCTAAAACCTATTTGAAAGTAGAATGCAAATCATATATGCTCTGTGGTCTGATTTTAAATTTACAGGTTAAATTTTAGTTTTTTTTTTGTAAAAATAGAGAAAGTATTTAAAAAAAATTTCCTGAAAACAACATTGGTTATTTGTAAAAAAACCGAACATCGGTTTTCTGTAAAAAAAAAAAAAAAAAAAAAAAAAAAAAAAAAAAAAAGGCATGACATGCAATTTTAAGTTATGTTAACATTGGTTTTTCCAAAAAAACCGATGTTAACTGTCAACATTAACACATACGTTAACATTGATTTTCTGTAGAAAACCGATGTTAAGTTACGTTAACATCGGTTTTTCCAAAAAACCGATGTTAACTGTCAACATTAACACTTAAGTTAGCATCGGTTTTCTATAAAAAAAAAAAAAACCAATGTTAAGTTACGTTAATATCAATTTTTCCAAAAAACCGATGTTAACTGTCAACATTAATACATTTTTTTGGGTGTAATTCTTACTATCAACATCGGTTATTTAAATAACCGATGTTGTAAATTTAACGTTAACATCGGTTTTTTAAAACCGATGTTAACGATAATACATTTAACATCAATATTTTCAACATCGGTTAAAAACCGATGTTGAAAGTCTAACCGATGTTGAAAGCATATTTTCTAATAGTGCTGATACCACTTGTTGGATCAAGTGGTCTCGGAATAATTAAAAATGGGAGGTTGAATTTATTATTAATGTGCATTGACTAATTAAAATTTATCATTCTTAATGTTACTGGATTCAATTAGGCTTTTACTATTAAGTTAAGAAAGTAAAGAACAATACTTAACAAAAAGTAAAGCGATAATAAAAGGTACATAGTGGAAAAGTAAAGAGTGTAAGGAAGAAGAAGACAAACACAAGATTTATACTGGTTCAACCACTACCCATGCCTACGTCCAGTCCCCAAGCAACCACTGGTTCTTGAGATTTCCAATAACCTTGTAAAAACCTTTACAAGCAAAGATCCACAAGGGATGTACCCTCCCTTGTTCTCTTTGAAAAACCAAGTGGATGTACGCTCCACTTGAACTGATCCACAAGAGATGTACCCTCTCTTGTTCTTAGCATCACAACCTATGTAGATGTACGCTCCACTTATACCACAAAGGATGCACGCTCCAATGTGTTAAGACAAAGAATTCTTAGGCGGTTATTCCCTTGAATCTTTGTAAGGGGAAACAAAAGATATCTCAGGCGGTTAGTCCTTTGAAATCTTTTGTGAAGAAGGAGAAGGAAAAAACAAAAGAATTCTCAGGCGGTTAATCCATTGAATCTTTTGACAAGAGAGAAGGAATAAAGAAGAAGAATAGCACAAGTTTTAGGTCAATGAACATTTCTTGAAAGAGAAAGTATTGAACAAAAAACTTTTAGAAAGATGAAAAGAAATGAATGAAAGAAATCTCTTATGCATGAAAGGAAACCAGTATTTTTTTTTAAATTTGTGCCACAGTCACATATTTATCATCATTTGATGACTCAAGTTAAAGTTTGTGACTCTTGACAATTTCTTTAAAACTAGTCACTTTTTAAAAATTGTGACTCTTTTGAAAACTAGTCACTTTAAAAGTTGTGACTCTTTTGAAAAACTCTTCAGAAACAAGTCACTTTAAGAATTGTGACTTTTGGAAATTTATTTTTCGAAATCAATCATTGGTAATCGATTACCATCATAGTGTAATCGATTACACATCAACAGATGTGACTCTTCATATTTAAATTTGAAAATAAAAACGTTTGGAAACACTGGTAATTGATTACAAGTATTTTGTAATCGATTACATAAGTTTGAAATGATTTGAAAATGTTTTATCACAAGTTGTGACTCTTGAAATTTGAAATATAACGTTTTAAAACATTGGTAATTGATTACATGATTATGGTAATCGATTACAGCTTTGTAAATCAGTTTGAAAACAATGTTGGCTACTGGTAATCGATTACTGCCTTCTGGTAATCGATTACCAGAGAGTAAAACTCTTTGGTAAAAGATTTTTTCTTTTTGAAAAATTCTTGTCCTATTCAATGTTTTGAAAAACTCTTTTAATACTTATCTTGATTGAGTCTTCTCTTGATTCTTGAATCTTGAGTCTTGAATCTTGATCTTGAATCTTGAATCTTGAATCAGGATCTTGATTATTCTTGAATCCTAAATCTTGATCTTGATTCTTGAAACTTGCTTGACTCTTGATTCTTTCCAACTTGCTTGATTCTTAATTCTTTGGCATCATCAAAATAATCTTGGAAGGCATTCCTTCCACATGACTTCCATTAAATGCCTTTTTCAATCACCTGTAAGGGTGATGAGGCTTTAGAAAACTCTGATGCCTAGTGTACACTATTTTTCTACCATGTTTCAGTTGTATGTAGCTTGTGTCTTCTTCACAGATGGGGCATGCATGATGACCCTTAACACTGTACCCGCTCAAATTCTCATATGTTGGAAAGTCATTAATGGTACAAAAAAACACTCATCATGAAACCCATCAAACACTAAAACCCCCTCATCACACAGCTTTGTCAGGTCTTCAATCAACGGACTTAGATAAACATCAATGTCATTTGCTGGCTATCTTGGGCCCAATATCATCATCGACAACATCATGTATTTTTGCTTCATGCATAACCAACGAGGCAAATTGTAAATTATTAGTAGAACTGGCCATGAACTGTGTTGAGTGCTTAAATTTCCATATGGATTCATTCCATCACTGGCTAGTCCAAGCCTAAGATTTCTTTCCACTTTGCCGAAATCCGAAAAAAAACAATCTATCTTTTTCCACTGCGAGCAATTAGCCGGATGACAGACCATTCCATCGCAGTTTCTCCCATTTGCATGCCATGTAAGGTCTTTAGCATCGTCTGCATTAGCAAAAAGACGCTTAAACCTTAGAACGATCGGCAAATACCATAACACCTTCACTGGGGGGCCCTTCTTTGAGTTTTCATCAATACTACACTCGTCATCATCCTTGACTTTGTATCGTGATACCCCACACCTAGGGTATTAGACATTTCTTCAAATTCATGTCTGTACAGTACGCAATCATCCGGGCAAGCATGAATCTTCTGATACTCCATACCCATCGGACACAGTATCTTCTTTGCCTGATAGTAACTTTTAGGCAATGTGTTTTCCTCTGGAAGCATATCATGCACTACTTGAGGTAGTGAACTAAATTTTTTGTCACTCCACCCATATTTGGCCTTCACATTAACCAAACTTAAAACCACCGACAACAGCATCAAGGAATTCTTGCACCCTTGATACAAAGGCTTCTTTGAATCACTTTTCAATGTATCATACATAGGGGCATGTGCTTGCTGAAAAGACTCTTGTCCAAGGTCACGGATCATATCCTCCAAGCGATCTCCCATTTCTACATCAAATGATTCACATTGGGACCCACTCTGCATGTCTGTCAATTCACCATGCCATATCCACATGGTGTAATTCTTCTTAATCCCATCATATAAAAGATGCTCCCATATGTCGTCCAGTATTTGTCGTCTTCCGTTCAAACAATTGATGCAAGGATAATAATATTTTTCGTCATCATCCGGTCGACTTCTTTCGAAGGCAAATTGCAAGAACTGTTCGACGCCTTCCTCATACGTAGGGCTTATGCAAATTTTATTCATCCAACTTTGATCCATCTAAATAATAACTCTGTGATACTCACAAAGTTATTCGATGCATGAAAATCTCACTTTTTTATTATAGGTGTGGCCCTATCCCATTCAGAAAGACCTTTTTTTTTATGGTAGCTTCATATGTCAAGGTTAATTCCATTTTTTTAAATTTCACAAAATTTTGACAGCATTTTGCATTGGTCTCCAAGTACACGATATGAAATCGGTGAAATTAATTTGCCGATAATAAAGTATGCACTCAGAGAATAACTAGAAATGCATTATACCAAAATTTCATCAAATTAAAAAATAATGTCAACCTTAACGCATGAATCTACCATAAAAATATCAGTCTCCCCAAACTGTCTAAACGGATAATTCAAGATTGAATACAATGATTAATGCAAACTGTCCACAAGAATCATTGCATTCAGTCCCAAACGGGAATCTAAGATTCACTCATCATGAACACAATTTGTATGGCATATATCAGTTGTCATTATTGGCAGTGAACAAGTAATAAAAACATTAATTGGTAACAAACATTTGTACCTATGATGATGAGCAGCACGGTCCAAAATGAAAGCAACAATCCAATAAATAACTCAATGACCACCTACATCAATCATCATTCCGAAAAACAGATATCAATATGTGGCAATGAGTAGGCTTAAAGTATCACATGACTATTAATTAATTCAAGGAGGGATCTTGTAGTGCATGCTAGCTGCACTATATTTTGAATTTATCAATTCACGTCGTCAATGTCTCAAAAATCATAACTCTATCAACCATACACGGTAGTGAGGATAATCATACAACCTCAATAAAAGGCTGCTTTGGTATTTTTTGAAATTTTTGTATTCTATATGAAGTTGCAGGAACTTGCTCGTGTTTGAAAAAAAAAACCTCTTTGCCACAGTGTTCAAAACATTCAGCAGTGTGTTTCCTTTGAAGGATTTGATCAAGTCATAAAATGAAATGGTTAAGGTTTTCCTATTAAATGTATTGGCTCATCTTCATTTTTATCTCCATTCAATTCTAATGTTACTCTTAATCTTTACAATTTCTTGCATGACACTAATATGTCTAAAAATCTGCTAAGTGTAAGTCAATTTGCAAAAGACAATTATGTGTTTTTTGAATTCCATCCTAATGTTGGTTTGGTCAAATCTCAGGGATCCAATGAGATACTTCTCAATATCGTGACTTGAATGTTAAGGTATGTGTTACTTCTTATGTTGTGTTCTTTTGGTTCTCATTCTATGTGGATTCTTTGCTAACTTGCATATTTTCAGGAAAGAGATATCTCAGCTACAGAAAAAAAAAAAGTTGAGATGAAGAAGGCTACAGCTAGAGGTAGCAAGGCTGAGCAGAAAGCTAAGAAGAAGCAAGTGGAAGAAGAGGTTTGTCAACTTTCTGCTAAGCTTAAGGGGAATCATGCCAAAGAACTGGTTGCATTAGGCTATAGCAGTGGTAATGGAAATGAAAAGAGCAATTTGGACAGTCTGGTCAAGGCCATAGTTGGAGTATCTGTTACTAGTCAACCTGAAGATACAAAGGTCAACAAGGCCAAACAAAGGCGAGACAAAAAAGCTCAACAAGAAGCAGAAAGGGAGTAGAGAATCCAAGCAGAGCAGAGTGACATTATAAGTATCCAACTTCAATATTGAGCACACATAAAACTGTGATAAGCTGATATTTAATATTATATCACTGTACTCTCCTTTTTGTGATTATTGTTCAATTTTTATCTTCTTGGCCTGTAGGTTTACCAGGAATCCATTGGAGCAGTTTGTATCCTAGATTGGGCAAAGGAAACAATGGTTCTACAGTTTGTATCCATTGAAGTAGATGCCCAACAGCTCATGAAGGTAGAAGTGCATAACCTAGCTTTTACTAGTGTAAAACCTGGCTTTTATACAGTTTCATACAGAGGTGTCCCTAGTGTAAAACCTGGCTTTTACTATTAATTTTTTATGTTACTTGACCAAATATTTGAGATCAGTGTCTCCAAAGATATAATTTAGGTATCTATCTATAACAATAGTCATCAAATGTAACAAATTTTCACTAGGTCTCTCTTACTTCAGCTTCTGCTATAAACTACTATGAGCAAATATCCATTTTCCTCTTTTCAACCAAACATGACAAGAGAGCGAGAAAAATTAAAGTGGAAGTAATATCAACGAATAAGCTCCCTATCTTGGCAGCAAAGATGAAACTAGAAAGATGAAACCAAGACTTGTCTAAGAACTGATAAGAGAGCTTAAAGCAACAATGAAGAAACTGCAAAGTGAATCTAACACGCCCAATGCCAACAAAGATGAAACCAAAAATACTACTACTTGTCATACTACTACTTGTTTGAATGTCACACACTAAAATTAATGGCAGCAGACATTCCCACCAAACAAAACTCTGTACAAAGTCATGCGTAGCCAAGCTATATGTACCAGAGTTCTATTTAGACCTTAAACTCACATGGGGACACAATTATTAGTAGGTTCACATTAGGACACAGTTAATGCACACATCATATGCTAATATTGATTAGTAGGACATATAACTACATTGGAATTCACAGCCACTTAGCCTTTAGAACAGTAAATAAACAAACCAAATGTACTAAAATGAAAAAAAGTTACCGCATTTACCTTGAAAACACTGTAGATAACACAACGGGAAACAGTTCTTTCATGTTTATTTGGCTAGTAAACTGCACATCATATCATTTAATTACAATTTCAGTATTGCTTATGTAAAAATCATTTACTATTGGACACGACTCAAATATGTTACAGCCCACTCAGACAAAGACAACATGGTCCTCTACCTCTAGCTTTGGAACCCTAACAACAAGCTACTAACCACACATTGTTGGACCTATCCCAGCTTCCACTTGGTGCCATAAAAACAAATGTGTTACTGGATGTCAATTACACATCAAAGATTGCAAATTTTGGGTTTTCCAAGCTTTTAAATAAATATCATACTAGAACAAGAACTAATTTAAGAGGGGCAATGGGATACCTGAAGTAGTATGAAAGATTCAAAAATTGAAGAAATGAGATACCTGAAAAATGGCCAAGAAACCAGAAAAAGCAAGGAAGAGAATATATGGACCAGTTTTCTGCTAAGACCCTGCCCAATCAATTTTCACTAACCCAATCAGTCACATCATACCTAAGCACCAACACATAACTCAAAAGTGTACTAGTTAATTTTATTTCACCAACAAAACATGATAAGTAACTTCCAGAATATCTATTGAATTATAAATTCATGGCATACTCCAAGGTAGTTTTACATAAATAATCCCAACATGTTCTGAGAATGTAGAAATTCAAAGCACTTGTCTACAGTGACATTTGTAACGTAACATCAAAACTTAAGGTCACAAAAAGCTTCAAGTTTAGTTGACATACATAATGAACATTGAATCAAAACCAAGGACTATCTAGAACACAAATGGATGAAAGGGATATCTAGTACACTTAATCTCACTCTTGAATATCAGACCCCTAGTGGGCACAAATGTAGCCTAGTATTATCAATCCAAACATCATAACTTAGTAGAAGCTTGGCAAATTAGTTATTCGAACATCATAAACTGGGAGCAAATCAGTTATCAATCCAAACATCATAAACTGGGACCAAATCAGTTATCCAAATAACTCTGTAGATAACAGTTACCTCTCCTGTATTGGTAATGTAGATAGCAGTTACTGGAAGCAAAGGATTTTCACCTGAATATGAGTAAGGCAAAGCATATGCATTACAAGTTAGGGTAGTTAAAATGACTTGGATATAAAATGAATGAAATGCCACACATTGTATACAAGTTAGGGTAGTTAAAATGGAGAAAGACTCATGAAACGTACCTACGTAAGGTGGCGAGCTATCACGATCGAGAGCGCGATGGAGAAGAACAACCTTACACGAAGAAGAAGACACCTTAGATGGAGAAGAAGAAGTTTTGCTTAGATGGAGAATGAAGAAGAGAGTACGAGAGCAAAATAAGGCTCGTGTCTGATATATTTTAAAATGTAAGTCCAACATTGGTTTTCAATAAAAAAATACCGATGTTAACAAAATGATGTTAAAGTTAACATCGGTTTTCTGGAAGAAACTGATGTTAACTTATCATACATTAACATCGGTTTTTTGAAACCCGATGTTAACAAACTTACGTTAACATCAATTCTTCCAAAACCGATGTTAACAAATACACATTATTTATAATTATGTCATCGCGTTTATCTTAACATCGGTTTTGTCAAAAACTGATGTTAATATGGCAATGTTAAATCTCGTTTTTGTAGTAGTGATATAAATTTAAATTTTATTGTTGTTATGTATAGAGAGACATTTATAATTATATTCTTAATTACATGTACTATAATTTTTAATCACATGTAAGATCACTATCCTATTTATAGATACATTTATTATTCTACTGAAAGGCATGGCAACCTACTATATAATATTTTTTAAGAATAATTTCAAAACCAAATTATAAGTATTGGATTATAAGTATATTTTGGTTTGGCAACCTCCACATTCTCTGGAAATCATCCGACACAATTTAAACCTCTTTCAAAAAAAAATTGGAAACCATTGATTGCATGCCCATGGATCCAACTTTATATTTCTAAAATAGGAAGGAAATAGTTATTGGTAACTAAGTCTTATGTTAACTACGTAGAAATTAAAAGGTTTAAATATATTTTTAATTCTTATAAAAAAATCTTCCTTATAATGAGATGAAATATTAAGTCTATTTTGAATAAGAAAAATGAGATGAAATATTAACAGTTGTGGACTTTTGTTAATGGGATCTATATTCATAGAATTCTACAGAGGAGAGAGATAGTGTATTGCAAGGGCTTTAAGTTTTTAGATTAAGCAAGGTGTATGAGTTATCGTAAACCCTTGGTACCTACCTTCAAATTTTAAGGATAAAAAAAGAAGATTAAGTCATGTTTGTAGGACATCCCGTTACATGTTACCTCATAAAACATATGTTCTCTTAACTTATGAGGGATCTCCATTTTGTTTAACTATGTTAAGCACTTTTGCTTTTCCTTTCTATTTTGGATTTGGTTCATTCAAATTCAGATTGAGAAATTATTCATAATTTCATGTGAAACATTCACTGATGTAGTTGGGAGCCCATACTACGTCGCCCCTAAATTTTTGTGGAAGCAATATGGTCCAAAATGTGATTTTTGGAGTCTTGGGGTGATCATCTATATTTTACTCAATGGAGTTACCTCATTTTGGGATGGTGAGAATGCTATAATTAATCACTTGATTTCATGATGTCAACTCCTTTCACAATTTTAGTTGTGTATGTGTTTGTGTAATATTCAGAAGTTAAAGCCAAAATTTTGATCTCTCCCTGTCAATGGAATTCTTATTTTTTATATTTCAGATAAAATATCCTATTTCACATTTGGTGATTTTCTTTTGGAAATTGCATTGTTGATATATGCCCTTATTTCATTTTTCACTTTACAAACATGGAAATGTTGGACTGCAGTATCCAAATGAATAAATATAATTTGAAATTAGAAGTGTATTAAAGATATTTATGGTTGAATCACTACATTTCTTCCCTTTTGCTGCTTTGTTATTATTGTTTATCACTATTTTGCGGTATTAGTTGGTGACTTGTTATTCATTAATAAATAATCATCTGAGCCTTCGAGTCCTCTCTTCGTAATAAAGTTCATGAATGTTACTAGAATATTGGCATTTGTATGTACCTAGAAAAACATGATCATATAATATTATTTTATAAGACAGTTGTTTGGAACAATCATCTTACAAAGTATCCAATGAAAGACATTCTACCGTCTTAGAATGTCTACTTTCTAAGACGGTTGTTCCAAACAACCGTCTTAAAAACCTCTTGTTTTCTACAAGGTTATTATGAGAACTGTCATTAAACATTTTTTTTTCTTTTAACGTCGCTAGATACAACGACGGCTGAAAATCATCGTTAAAAATTGTTTTCAACCATCGTTAAAAAGACTATTTTTAGTAGTGCTTTTAAATACAAGTTCTTTATTATCATAATTTAATTTAAATACATTAATCATGTGTTTGAATAGGGAATTTCCAAAATGCCAAAGAATTTGAAATGCATGTAATTCAATTGAAACAATTAAATTTCATTCAATTACAAAATAACGATTATAAGTTTTGAATCTATTTTGACATAAATTCAAAATTGCTATTAACTATTAATTTTAAATAATTTTTCTCTCTCTCCTCACTTCTCTCTGCAATTCAACACGCTCAAAACTAAGCATTGCAACAGTTGCAGTGTTGCACCAACACCACTGTATGTATTACAAAAAACTCTGCCATGGTGATTTCTTGTTGGTGATGGTGTTTAAGCTCATCAGGAAGATGATAAAGGAAATTTTGTTGGTAATCTTCTTCTCTCTTTGTCAGTGGTTTGGTTCAACTCTTTTTGTCGGCGATTTGGATTCCATGGAGGAGAGTATGGAAATGATAGTCGATGGGTTGGGGCTGTGGCAAAGATGATTGTTTGAGGGTTGGGATTCCTGTGAGAAAGGTTTGCCGGAGAAAACAACAACATATGAGCGATTGGGAGGGATGGGAAAGAAAATACATAGATAGGAGAAAAACATTAACGAATTCGAGACACTCTTCTGTTCACAAAGATGAATTTTAGAAATTACACATCTTTTAGTGGAATTTCAAATTCCTAATTTTCACAAATAATAAAATTTCATAGAATTCTTTAAATTCTTATTTTGAGTATCTAAACGGAACATTTCATTGAACAGTAATTGAAATACCCTATATA
Source organism: Glycine max (assembly GCF_000004515.6). Classification (NCBI taxonomy): domain Eukaryota; kingdom Viridiplantae; phylum Streptophyta; class Magnoliopsida; order Fabales; family Fabaceae; genus Glycine; species Glycine max. The sequence continues at coordinate 51,748 of NW_024464722.1, forward strand.
ATTTTACCTGCTTGAAATGACATATCCAAACACGCGGTAAAGGTTTAAATGTTGTTTAGATTATTTTTATGTATTATAAGCAGTAATTGATCTTGGTATATCTTTTTTAACAAATTTAAGCTCTTCATGTCCCTTTAATATACCTATAACAGACACACACACACACACCCCCACCCACCCACACCTACACACACACCCGCCCACCCACACACACACACCTATAACAGACACACACCCACAGACACACACACACACCCACCCATACACACACACACACCCACACCCACCCATACCTCCACCCACACACACACGTG
>NW_024464722.1:70034-71772 GCF_000004515.6 Glycine max
TAAATTCGCCAGCGTCTCGGTGGCAGAAAGGAAATTCGACAAAGAATTCGCGCCCACGGCGGCACAGCTTCTGCAGCACCCCCTCGCCGTCGTCGCATTGGTTCCCAAAGACGCCGCCCTCTTTCTCGCCGGCGCCCTTGCCGGCGCCGCCGCGAAATCCTTCACTGCCCCCCTCGACCGCATCAAGCTCCTCATGCAGGTGCGCTTTCGCTTCGTTTCACGTTTTTGCGCGAATAATTCTTTTTTTATCGCCGTTTTTTTTATTTAGTCGATAGTTTTTGTTAGTGGAAGATTCGAACCCACGACGTATCTCTCAATCCCTTCACGGGTTACAGCCAACCCAATCTTGAGAAGATATGTGATGAGTTGGATGGTTAAAGGAGAAAGTAAGAGAAATGTGGTGGATTCGATTCCATTTGTTAACAAAAAATAATTAGACATTCTAATAAACTAACATTTGCCGATAATTAAAAAAAAAAAAAGCCAACCTTATTATGTCTCCGCGTGAATATGTCTGTGTCTGAAAGTTCGGTCAAATGAGTAAACGACATTGCGTATTTGCAGACTCACGGCGTGCGAGTTGGACACGGAAGCGCGAAGAAGGCGATTGGTTTCATTGAGGTATTGACTGTTCGCAACTTCTTTTGCGGTGTTTGGTTCTGTTTTTGATATTAATTTACGTCACCATGGTTGAATTTTATAATGCGCGTGTCTTTGTGATATAATTTAAAAATTATGCTTAGGTTGACCAATGACCATGAATCATGGTTTATTTTTATATTAGTGCTTCTCTTGTTAATGGATTTTGACATGGAAAATGGGGCCATGTCCCGTGTATCTTTGGGAAAATGTTTTTTTAATTGATTATTTTAGTGGTGGTTTAGGTGTTATTTTCTTTTGTGTTTTCACTTTGTTTCTTGTTTTCTGAAATTTAAAGATGAAAAAGTGAAAACACAAAAACAACGAAAAATTGAGAAAACAAGAAATAAAGTGATAAGAGAATGTCATCTTTATGTTTATTTTGTTTGCTATCTCTGTAAGATTTGTAAAGGGAATTTTGATAACAACAAAATGTGGAGTAGCTGGCTTATGCTCTGACCACTCGTGATAAAATATTGGATGTGTAATCGTCCTTTGGAGTCTATCATTGAATGTGGAACAGTGTGATTTGGTGATTGTTGTGTTCTGTAAATGCTTAATAATTTGGTTGTTGATTGATAATTTGTGGGGTTTGTTTTGGCTGTTTCATCTTCAAAGTGTAGCCAGTTGATTGTAGTTGTTGGAATATATTAGGATTCTTATTGTTTTACAAGTCATTGGTTAAGTCTTCACGAAATAGGCTTTTACTAGTTATGCTACTACAGTACTTGACCTCAATTAAGTACATTTGTGAACAAATTATATAATCAGAGATTTCAATTTATTTAGAGGGTGTTTCTCTCCTTTTCCATTGAAACCCTGTAATTTCAACTGTAGCTGTTTATTAGAATGGAAATTGTCAAATTGTGTTTGAGAAATTCCAACTAACTGATAGAAGGTTTTCTTAAGTCGCTAATTAATTATCTTCCTGTGTTGTACTTTGTTGCATTGGGTTCTCCGGTGAATGATCAGAACGTTACCTATGAAATTTTTGTTGGAGCTTACATTGATATGATTTACAGGCCTTAACTGTAATAGGGAAGGAAGAAGGCATCAAAGGTTATTGGAAGGGCAACCTCCCCCAGGTCTCTATAATTAG